>NW_010100256.1:5197-80232 GCF_000699245.1 Pterocles gutturalis
CTGTTAAAGCGCTTAGAAGGGTAGCACAAATTTACAGCTGGTAGTTGATTACCCATTTTTGCATAATCCCTTCTCTATAGAGATTTCTCCTTTATGATAATTCTGTTCAGTATTTAGATAGCTGATGCTGGATAAGCTTTGGACAATATTTGAATAATAAACAGTTAGACCAGTGAATACCAATGCTTAAGTAAGTGTTACTGATACTAAAGTTAACAATTGTGAATTTTAATTTTGCAAGAATTTCCAAGGAAGAGACTCCTTTAGAAAAATCTAATCTTAATAGCTAACTCTATAACTATAGGAAAAAATAGCAAAAAAAAGGGGGGGGGGAATAAAAAATAAAACTACCACAGTATTTTCCACTTAGTGTGATTTTAATTTTAATCCCAAGTCTTTACAAGCTGGGGTTCTTTGGATTTTATTTTTGGTTTTGTTTTTCTTTTCATTATTGTGTGTTTGCGAGAGGACCTAAGACAGCATTTCTGAAAGTCTCCATCCTTTACTCTTGACTACAGAAATTTACTGTTGTCTAGCTGTGAGGTTCATCATCTTTCAATGTTAATTGCAACTGTTCTGTATTGACAGATGGGACTAGGTGATTATAACTTTATGCAAATTAGCCCAGTGTGAGATAGTTAAATTATACCTGTGCTCAGCTACCAACCCCCTAGTGTGGCCAGGAAGCAGGTGCACTAGGTGGTTCAGGCCAGCGGAAGTTCTTGGTGGTAATTTCTAGAAATTCTCAGCCAATATGCACTCACCAGTCAGGTGATAAAAACACAGCTGAAAACAAAGAGCCATCACTGTGTTTTCCAAGAAGCCTTATCTGGAGGGGCCTGTGAACGTCCACCAGATTAGATAATATATGCTTGTATTCAAAAAATGAGAAGCTAAATAACTTCAAATGCTTCTAAGAGTTACAATAGTGAGAGGTCAGCTGTCACCTGGGAATGTTGTGTTTGACACTAATACTTCTCAGTTAAAAGACAAATGAATGTTCTAATAAAATAATAATTTTAAAAAGATCGTATAGACCCTTGTTTAAATCCTAAATAGGAGAATGGCTCTGCTAGTTCTTATCTCCTTTTCCAAGAGCTCTACATAGATACTAGTTGGCTTGGCTGGTTTTTTAGGCGTCCTGTGCTGGTGCAGATTTTCAGTGTGCTATGTTGGTGTAAGTCCTCTTTACTCTGAGAAGGATGTGTTCTCAGCCTGTCGTAAGGAAAATGAGACAAAACATGAGGATTAACAGATAAAGGTGGTAGAGTAGAACAATGTGTAATGTGTTCTTGGATGAAGTGAGATTTTAGCCAGACGTGTCGGAAATAGGAAGGAATAGAGTCTTCAAGGTAGGAAACAGTCTGAGGCAGGATGGGGAGATTAGATCTGTCTGCAGTATAAATTGGGAGGATGGTAGGAAGCCTCATCTAAGACTGCTATAGTTTTATAAGAGTGTTTCTGTAAGTATGTCTCTTAAATCCTCTTTGCAACTGCATCAACCACTAAAATACAGTGCTGAAATACCTGACCTCTTAGTGCTTTCTTTTTACAAGCTGGCCTATTAATTTTGGAGGAAGGTAGACTCTCTTGGCAAGCGTCCTAACGCCCAGTACTCCTGTACTGCTCCATTTACTGTCCTAATTTAAATGTGAGTTTTGAAATCAAAGCAGGATTGGCAGCCCCAAATCCCATATGGATTCTCTGTGGTGAATTTGGTTTTGCTTGAAAAGGGTAGCCCGACCGTACATCCCCACGGGGCCTTCTAGGGTGCCCCGGGGTAGCTGGAAACTTGTGCAAATTGCTGATGATTATCCATATTTGTGGGTTAGATTTACAGTTGCTGATGTCTTGGTTGAAGACTTTCTGGTGTTGCAGCAGGACACTCAGAAAGCGTATCCCCGTTTTTCTTGGCAGTTAGAGCACATATCCATCGTACCATGGCAGATACGGCAGCATTGAAAGATTTGTGTAAAAGAACATAACCCTAGGAGGTATTTCCTTAAGAACACACAACAGGAGCTGTCTTAGGGTGTCCTGAATGGCTTGGAGCACATTTACAAACCACTAGAGCTTACTGCAGGGATTATTTATCTGTAACTGACAGTAGCATGAGCACTTTTAGACAAGAAGTTCACCAGAACTCTAAAAAGCTAAAGTTGTGATCTGTGGATGCCAGAACATCCTTCCTCGATGTGCCTGTGTGTCTGCATTATAAATTGTGTGTATGGAATTCACGTTGAACAATAGAGCAGCAGCAGTTTGGAGAAAATACTTTAATATCTGTTCCTGTATAAATCTTCAGGAGGAATGAGATCAATTTTCCTTCAAGCCAAATTCTTAACACCCTTATGGCATTAACCAAATTTGAAGAGGAACATTCACAGCCACCTTCACTTGTGGAGCAACTCCCTCCCTTGAACCCATCATGTAGACGCGTGTTTACAACAGATGGAAATTTCCTTCAGCAGACTTCTTTGTGAAACTTTCCAAATATCACTAAATCTAATAGGAAAGGAATTTGGAACTAACATTATCTTAATATTTTAATGTTTGTGGAACTGAATTAGGCTTCTGTTTTGACATGAGAAAGGCCACTCTCTGATTTTATATATTATTGTTGCATTCTTTCTGAATAAATATTTAATACTGCTATTGTATATTTTTGCAACTGGGGAGCTGATTAATGTGTTGGTGTTTTTTTTCCCCTACAGCATTGCTGTTCTACTGGACTTTAGCTTTCATAACTAAAACCATCAAATTTGTAAAGTTCTGTGATAATGGGGTTGGATTTTCTCAGCTTCGATTTTGCCTCACAGGACTCCTGGTCGTTCTGTATGGAATGCTACTAGCTGTAGAAATCAATGTCATCAGGGTGAGGGTAAGTTACTATCATATAAGTCTCACCTCACCTTTTTTCTCCTGTCTTTCTCTGACTTCTTCCAGAAGACAGAAGATTGACCTGTTTGACTTTGAATTGCAACTATACCTTCTCCCTTCTGCTATTCCTGTTGATCCTCTAGATGCCCTTTCCCAGCCCCATCACCATTTTTTCTAGGATCTGTGAATTATTATTCCAGCTGTGGTTGGAGAAAAGATAGCAGTGAAGCATATCCAGAAATCGTACTAAGATGAATAGGATTTAGATGCAGTCAGAAGTAGAGATTGAATGAAGTATGTGATGGAGTACCTTTCAGAAGGGAAAGGTGTCTTTTTAAGAGGCTTGGCTTTTCATTTGCCAAAATGAGCGATGTCTGAAAAAGTTTTGTCTTCACAACAGGAAATGATCAGCAGTCTGCCCTCGCTTTTTCAGCATTTGAACCCATGAAAGCCTTTGCTGGTGCCATGTGCACTCTCTAGTTCAGTGGTTTCCCAGACCCATTCAGGACAGCACAGGTGGTTCCGTGTTCTGAGCTAACTAAATGTGAGGCAGTCTGGTATGGAGGATGAATCCCTGTGACAGCCTCAGAGCTGTGCCTGAGCTACTGTGTCCAGTTCTCTGGAACTTGGAGCGATAGGCTGGGGCTGTACTATTTGAAATGTTTTCGTTTTTTTCCTACAAGTGTGCAAATTTGCATCCCATAAACAAAATGGTAGTGAATGTTTAGGGTGATTTATTTCTAGGCTGGCTGCCTCTGATTTCTCCCAGTGCCGGAGGAAACTGGATTGCTCTATTGGTTGAGTTTGAATGCCTAAATTCCTTGAGAAGTTTTGAGAAACCAAGACGGATTTATTGATTATCTGCTATGTCCTTTATCTCTTATATGTTCTGTGTGGACTTTCATTTTCTATGTGTCTGGTGTGATTCTTTTGGTATTTTTCTGAATTTCAGAGGTATGTTTTCTTCAAAACTCCTAAAGAAGTTAAGCCTCCTGAGGATCTCCAGGACCTTGGCGTTCGATTCCTACAGCCATTTGTGAATCTGTTGTCCAAAGGAACGTACTGGTGGATGAATACATTCATCAAGACCGCCCACAAAAAACCAATAGACTTGAAAACCATAGGCAAGCTTCCCATTGCCATGAGAGCCCTAACCAATTACATTCGCCTTAATGAGGCTTTTGAAGCACAGAAGGTATGCAAAGCATGGAATTGTCCATCTGTTTACTCGGTGCTTACATTTTTCATTATTTTTTATGCTATGAGCATGATAAAACATTGTACAACAGACGTGATGCCAATGAAGTACCCAGTAGTGTAGCTTTCCACGTACAAAGAAGTCATGTACTCAGTTGTATCTCATACAAATAATGAAATTTCTCTACCTAAACAAGCATGTCGAACACATTACTGGTTAAATGTGTGTAAAATCCATTTGGCCTCTGTTTTGGTGTGGAAAGTAATTATGGACTGTATTCACTGAACACCATTATCATTCTTCCTAACAAGACCCTGGAATCATTCAGTTACGGAGTCAGTATTACTGAGGCCTTGCAGGACTGTTTTTCCCATGTTATTTCAGTTACAGTTCATCTGTAGGAGAATTCAGGGCTGAAACTACCTCAGCTCGGATTCTGCCCAACTCTCTGGTGGGAGCTGAGTGTATTCAGGATTTTAAGAGAAGTCTCTTGCATCCTCTCTAAAAGGAGTGTAGGTTTCCAGTCTCTGTGATATTCTCAGGAACACAAAACCTGTCAGTTCCCTCCCTCTTTTTTTTTGTTTTTCTTTCTCCCCCAGTAAGCCACAAACACTACACTTATTTGATCTTTATTAAGGGTAAGAAAAAAATAATGGTTCTTTCAGTGAAGTGGAGGAGAGTACAAATTAATGCTTTCTTCTGACTCTATAAAACCAAATGAAATAATAACTGTAGTTCCTGTCCTTTTCTAGCTCAAAAATTGCAACTGGTTTTCAATGAATTAAATCAGGAATAAAAATACTAATAATTTATCAGACCTGGGGTAATACATAACATAAACCTTACTAATTTTTTTTTCTGAACAGAAGAGGTCATCATCTCCACAAGGATCCCGATCAATATGGCGTGCTCTCTGCTGTGCTTTTGGAAGACCCTTACTTCTCAGTAGCACATTCCGTATTCTGGCTGACTTGCTTGGATTTGCTGGTCCGCTCTGCATCTCTGGGATTGTTCACAACGTTGGAAAAGGAAATAACACCATCCGCCCACAGGTACTGTTAAAAAGTCATAAAAATGCAGGAGCTGAAAAAGGAATGCTCTGACTTTGTATTGTATTATTTGGCCTCAGTAAAGAATGGATTTGTGAATGCTGGAAATAACAAATATGTATGTACTGCCTATTATCCACATTTATAGCTTGATGAGGGCAAAGTATGTTACCACGGATCTCTTTAGTCTTCAATTCTGGAAAATAACCTCATTCAAGGCAATGGTGCAGCATATCCAGAATCCCAGTAGTACCATAAGGATTTTAGATACAGTCTTGAGTAGAAATTGAATCGAGTATGTGACTGAGTGCTTTTTGGGAAGGAAAAAGGGTGGTTTTAATAGGCCTGGTTTTTCATTTCCAAAAATGAGTGATGTCTACGAGGATTAAAGCAGGCTTTTGACATCACAATAAAATGCCAAGTAATTCAGCTGTGACAAAGAATTTCCACTGGTGTCTTTGGGGAGGTTGGTTTTGAAAGATCAACAGGGACATATTTTTAAAGAATGCAGCTTAAATGAATGTTCCCCAAGAAGAAACAGACATTCTTCTTGATTAACTGAAAAAGAAAAAAAAAAAGACTCGGGAAGCATCTTCTCATTATAAGGTGAGGTCACTCAGGCTGGATGTCTGAGAAAGATCAGTTTATTTCTGCAGCTCGCTTATTGTTTGATGTAAGACTGTTTCCAAAGTCTGTTGACACTAATGGAAATATCCCCATTCACTCAAGTACACTTTGGCTTAGGTCCACTGTAAATATTGAAATACATCAGATGCATTGCAGAAAATTTAACAAAAGCCTCAGGCTAAAAGTAATTGTTTATCCGTTTTGCTATCCTTATCCTAATATTTGGAAACTTTAATATAGCAAGTAGATTGAATGGAAACCAGTTAAAGCAGGAAATGAAGAAATTAAGACTACAGGGCTATGTTCCAGCAAAGTACTGTGGAAGCTTTTGAGCTCTGCTTCTCGATAATTTATCTGGAACACTGTTTCAGATGAAATTATACCAAATCATAATTTATGGATTATCCTATTCAATGTTCCTATTAAAATGTCAGCTAGTGCTTTTCTGTGAGAAAAACTCGGGTGTGGTCCAGACAGACCCTAAACTGTGCCTCATCCAGCCTTGACGTCCTCACTGTGTCTACCTAAGCAGCAGCCTTGTCGTTGTTGTCATTTACGTCATTTGGGAATCACCTAACAGCAACATTCACTGCTGATGGTGACAGTCCATGAGTGACACCTAAGGGTGTATTTTACCTTTGCTAAAAGGTCTCCAAGAGGCTTTGCCTTCTGTTTTGACTTGGTTTATACACTTTATTTTTCTGTTAAGAGGCTAATTATCTTTACATTTGAAAATTGCTTTTGCTGAATTAGGTAAAATATCTTTCTAAAATGTATGAAGGCTTTCTGTTCAAACCAGCTGTGAACAGACTGGGGTAGTCAGGAGAACTCCCACGTTTATGCACGTACCTAGCCAACTGGGGCTACTTTGGAAAAAAACATACCAGCTCTACTGCTAGGAATGTTATATCCTTACTTGTAATGAGCTGAAGAAGGAGAACCTTGCCTTATGTAACTCTCGGGAGCAAACAATTAAGTGTGAGAAACAAGCCTTCTAAAACACTGTCTTACGAAGGCAAAGGTAAGTTGGGAGGAAACATTATTTTTGTCTGATGTGCAGCTGAGTTTCAGGTCATTGGACAGAATTGCAGTACAGTGGGACAGAATCAGACAGGCAAAGTAAGCTGTGAGTACAGCAGAGAGTGGCTTTTACCCATCCCGTAGAGTGAAATTTTTCATTTTAAATAGAAGGAAATGTGATGAACTGAAGGCAAAGAGATAAATCCTGAGAAATAATTATTTGCTCTGTTATTCAGACTCTTTATGACAGATATAAACTACTATGGAGCTGGAACTCTGAGACCTCGGGGGTGTCACGGCAATATTAACTGTTTTAGTTAGTGCCGCAGTTAGTCAGAGCACGACAGTGTCTTAAATTCTGTCACGCTCTTCATGTTTATTTATAACTCCAGTATCAATATTCATGGCCACCCAGAACATTCTTATGCCATGAATTTCTCTGAGTGTTGATAGTTTCACACCGAAGAAGGGACTGACAGAATGGTAACCTTTACATTTTGCTGGTAGTATCTTCCACATTCCAGTGTTAGGATTAGCAGTTCCAGGATTAGGAATATCTGCTGACATAACACATTCAAACGATACACCAAACCTGCAGACTCATTATTTAAAAAGCTCTAGAAGTCATAGGCCCCAGTGTAGCAAAAGGCCCAGTGTTGATATTTAAGACTGTGTGATTCTAGGGTCTGTAAGTGTTTAAGTAGTGGCACCTTTGCTCAAGCTTTTACTGGTTAGAGCCTACTGGTGCTTTTTAAAAGTGGTGTTATCCTGAAGTTGTCAGGAAGGTGGGACACTAAATGTCCCCAAAGCCATTTCTGAAAATAAAACATCTAATTAGTTCCAACAACTTCTCAAACAAGGTATGCGCAAAAGGTTCAGTAGATGTTCAGTTATTTCCTTGTGTTTCCTGCAGGCTGACAGGTGTCCTTGGACAACTACTGTAGTTTAAACACATTGATGCTCAGGGACTTTGCAAACCATAATGGCCCGATAATGCATCTGAGACTTGGCAAATACCCTGGTGCTTTCACCAAGTGTGTGTGTGATATTTATGTGTATAGCTTTACATCCTCCTTTTCTCTCAAGTGACTAGATGATCTTTAAGGTCCCTTCCAACCCAAACCATTCTGTGATTCTATACTAGAAGAAATAACGAGAATATTCATGCCAGTTTTCCTCCTTGTTTATCTATTATATAATGTTGTGATGTGAATCAACACTGCACCAAAGTCTCCTTGCTAGAAAACCATGATTTGTAAAACCATGGTTGTGTAAAAAAAGGTATTCTTTTACATACAGTAAAAAGTGGTATTAGCTGCAGTAATTAGCAGTAGTAGCAAGAAGGGTATGTAGTACAGCACTGAAATTGTGCTGCTTCTGTTACTGCCTTTGATATCATACGGCACAATCTGTAACCTTCTTGTGCTAATGCTCCAGCCTTTCTCTTTGCTGTCATGTTAGTATCTTTGACAATCGTGATCTCACAGTGTCGCAGACTTGCATGTTCTAGCTTTGCCTTCATAAGAAGCTTTTTTTAGTTTTTAATGTTACAGAGATGCCACTTTTACCTAGATGACCTGGTATTGAAATAAAAAAAAAAAAAAATCCCAGTGAAAAACTGCTAAAATAATAGCTGACTTGCAAAAGGGTAACTCAAAGGAAAGATTCTTACTGTTGCAAGTTAACAAGATACGTCTGAGGGGAAAACATCACAAATGTAAATGATTTTGGTTTTCCCCAAATGTGCTTTCTTTTTTTTCTCTTCCTCCAAAACAGCAAGTGTTGAAGCTCTGTACTGTTTCTCATTCTATTTTGTATTTCAGTATGTATACACACTGCCCAGGAAACAATAGGTGGCTCTTAAGCTTGTACACCAGGAGCAGTTTTTCCACTGTACATGTGCCTAATGCTTTATATTTATGAGCATGAATGTTAAAGAGATGGATAAATTGGATGCATCTGGTTGGCCATGGACTTGGCCAATTTGTGAATTTCTCTTTGCTTTTCCACTATCAAGGCCTCACAGGTAGTATGGGAGAAGACTTGCCTGTACTTGTATTTTTCCAGACCTGTGGTACATTTTCTAAAGCTTCCAGGCTAAATGTAGAGCCTTGAGTCTTCCTTCTTATTCTTCAGAGTTAGAGCAAGAATAATTTTACAACCATAGTTATGTCTTGTAAGGGTCAAAGCCAGTTTAGTTTGATTTGAAAAGAGGAAGGGAAGGCAGAGACATTTTAGTTCCAGAAGGCTTCCCAAGGTGAGCCAGCCTCTCAACCAGTTGTGGCACCAAAGGTGTCTGCTTGGTAAATACAATCTGGAAGAAATGTGCTGCTTTCCCAGTAAGCTATGGACATGCTTCAAAACGCGATCTCATGAGCTTCCTAGGAGGTAATGACCAAAAATAACAATGCTGAACCAGGTGCTGCAAACCAAAATAACGTGCATAGTTCCAGGAGTTGGAAGGGTGTGTTTTTGGCACGTTCTGAAGGTCACGTTAGTGTTCAGTAACCTGAGGTGCTAAAAGGAGACTGATTTCTCTGAAAGGACATTAACTAGTCCTTTCTGACAATGGGCGCTGCACATCTTCTAGAGAATGGCTATATGGAGTTACTCAAAGTGTCCTAGAGTTTTGGAAGGATATCAGAAGTCCTATAAATGTCATTCTGCATTTAAATAAAGCTTACTGAGTTGGCACATTATATGACTGTTTCCTTGAATTTATGAACTGTGAGGTTTCACGTAAGGTTGGGAATATTTTCAAAGTAATAAACTGTGGTTATGCCTGCTTATTAATTATGCAAAGCTGGTAATTAAATTACCATTGCACCTGATTTCTAACTTTCTCTTTTTTTTTTATAGACTAAAATTCTTGGTGTCTTCTTTATTTCATCTCAAGAGTTCCTGTCCAATGCTTATGTTTTGGCTGTACTCTTATTTTTTGCCCTTCTGTTGCAAAGGACGTTTCTCCAAGCATCATACTATGTTGCTATTGAAACGGGAATCAACTTGAGAGGCGCAATACAGGTAGCCAATATATTACTAATTAACCCATTTTAATACAATCATATGTGTATTTGTAAATACAAATTATAATTATAGTGGTTAAATTCCGAAATGCTTCTCTCTGAAATGTATTGAAAGTAACCGTTGCCATTACAGGTTGTGTTAGCTTAGACCTGCATCCTCTTTCCTCTGCATCTTGATGATTTTGTAGAAACATTTATTTGTAATATCTAATGCTGTATTTTTTCTTACCTTTGAGCATAAATTTGCTGACAGTGGAACTGAATGTAGCTTTTGAAAGAATTTAGCTTGTGAACTACCTCTTCCATCCTAAAGGCATGTTTTTGTAACATCCCATGCCAGTAATACAGTCTTAAAACGTCTTGTAAATATACTACAGACAAAAGGATGGGTTGTATTCCCAATGCATGGAGTAGTGTCTTGTTCCATCGGTCATGCCACAAAACCTGCCAGGCATTGCGGAGTCTGTCATTACAGAACGTAAGATTGATGAAATGGAGTCCAGAGTCACTGTACAACTGTGAACAGCAGATCAGAGCTCTATGTAGTATACAGAGATCTGTGCTGGGAAATGAGAGAAATGGGTGTAAGGTTACAATGTGATTTGCCAAGTGCACTGGCTGAAACCTACCCCTTGACAGCTTGAAAGGCAGCCTTAGAAGTTACACTATTTATCTGCTGAACTCCATAGATCCTGTGCGAGGCTGTGATGGATGGATGCTTTCAATAGCAGCCTAATTGTTTAATCCTGTTTTGATCTTACACTTGGAAGCACTTGTCAGATGCCAGACTTCTGGGTTCAGTCCATTGGTTTTCCCTTATTAGATTGAAGTAGAAAATTGCTAAAGAAATAAAAATTTGACCCAAAATATATATTAAGAAATTGCATGTCTTGTATCAAGCAGAAGAGCTGCAACTAACTGAAAAATACCAGGACCGCAGCACATGTAGAAGGGGTACTGTTGGAAAATAGTGCTGTGTTAATTTTGTTTAAAAAAAGCTTTGTGTTCTCTGCACTGGATATTACACGGAGGCTCAGATAACACCAGCAGTCAGGTCATTCAAACTGGAAAATTTCTAGCCATCGCTCTAAGCAGCAGAATTAGTGTTAATGGCAGTCTCCCTGACAGTATTTCTAATACATTTTTCCCTGTAATTTTTAAATTATCTTTAAACCTTTTATCACTTTTCTTCCCCTGAGTAAACCTACACCTGTTCAACGTGCCCTGCATAACTTTCTGCTTCATGATGGACAGTTGGCACTTGATCTGAAGGCACTTATTGGATCAAGGTGCCTCCTGTCAGCTAAGTCTGATGGCTGCAAAGCATCCCTGCATGGCCTTTTACCAAACTAGCTGGTAAAAGTACACTTTCATTATTGTGTTATTTTTATACGTGGTGCCTGTTCTGCACTGAGGCAACTGCTTAATTCAGTGCAGAATCGGAGCTGCTGCATTAGTTGTCTGTGAATTTCACTTTGTAAAGGCAGTGAGCTCTCCAGCCACAGTGGAGCAACATTCTCAGCCAGGAACATGCATCTAAGATCGAATGGGACCTGAATCAATTGCCAGAGAAAAATAACAAGGGTTACAGTATATTGACTATTATATATTGAATGTAATAATATTTTATTAGCACTAATTACAGGAAGGGCACTCCATGGAGAAGCTGGAGGTATAAATCATAGTTGCTAATGTGGTTCCTGGGCACTTTGGGCAGGAAAGGTTTCATTCTCTTACTGATCCATCCACAGCGCTGCAAAAAGGGAGTACCTAGACAAACTTTACCTAATTGCACTGTGCTTTTTGTGGGTGAACAGTAAGACAGTAGCTTAAAATTTTTTATCATAACAGAAAAAGGACAAACTTTAAGCTCTTCATTCAAGTCACTGGGAATGTTGGTTTTCCTCAGCATGCTGGGCTGCGCCTGTGTTTTAGATGGAGCTAGTAATCTTGTTTTATTTCTATATGCTAACACCTTTTGATCTCTCTTCCAGACAAAAATATACAATAAAATTATGCAGCTTTCAACTTCTAACATGTCTATGGGGGAGATGACTGCAGGCCAGATCTGTAACCTGGTTGCCATAGACACAAATCAGCTGATGTGGTTCTTCTTCCTCTGCCCTAACCTTTGGGCTATGCCGGTACAGGTATGGAGATTGAACGTGCTTTTGTTATTAATGTGTGTCAGCCTGTAGTGATGGATTGCTCATGAATTTTATGAAAGTAGAGAAATTAAAGAAGTTCAAGAATAACCTGAAATAAGATTTCAAACTATTAATGTCTAGAAATGTATGTAACATATTTCACATCTGCGACAGGACTCCAGGTATTTGGGATTGTATTAGGATCTTGACTGCTCCCAAACATGCTTTGCATTGGTAAAAATAATTTATAGGGTGCAGCAGGTTGTGTTATTCCAGTGCATTCATTTATTCCATCAGGGGAAATAACTGGAATCTATTGCAATAATTTGTCTTCAAAATCACAGCAGAAGCAAGAGAAGTAGGAGTGTATTCAAAATTATGATCACTTACAGATGATCCTTTGGCCATGCATTAAAACTACTGCTGCCTCATGGTTGACAAATTCTCGTGTATGAAAATCCACATATTTATTTGTTATATGAAATGATTTTGCTACTTTTATCCTCTCTGGTGTGTTTGGTTTCCTGTCTCTAAATACCACTCTCATCCCTTCCATCTCCTTTTCCACACGCGTGACACGAAGCAGATCACTGTTCTGGGTCACACTTCATCACCTGGTGACTCCTGGTTCCGTGTCCGGTAGCCTTGTGTAGCGCCCAGTTAAATACAACTGGGGCTTATCGAGTCTATACAATGAGGAAAGCAGAGTCCCATCTCAGAGGGTGCTGTCGTGATTTATTTAAATTAGTCTTAAGTGTGTTCCCTTCCTGAAACAGGAGTTCGTCTGTGATGTCCAACATGGAAACATGGTATTTTTTCCTCCTTTATTGTTCCAGCTCTGTGGATTGTGCATTGTGTCACACAAGCTTGCAGAGCTACTGAAAACCTAGTCTGATCAAAACTAGTCTTTTTTCAGTGAGGTGGTATTCCTCTGACTCTGTGAAGTGGTGACTCTCACTAGATAGCCATGTGATTAATTTATATTTATGCTAGTCAGACAGTAGAGCAGACACAGACCAGTAGAAGGTCAGAGCAATCTCAGTACAACCTTGGATCACTTTGCAAAGTTCATGCTTACTGGAACAGTGGAAAAGTGCAAATTACTTAGTTTGGAAGAGCCAGTACTTCAATAAAACTGCAGAAACTTCCTGCAGTTCCATTTAGGAATTTCCTGAGAAACCTGACAGTAAAGCACATAGTTTCGTCTGATATTAATCCAGTGCCCTGCAATTCTTCCTGCTTTCTTCCAGCTGTTCGGTGGGTTTTTGTTGAGAGTGCTTCAGTGCTAAAAGTAAATACAGACAAAAGAGGCAGCAGAGTTTAAATTCACTCAGTATTTTCTAAAAGTATAATTTAGTTTCAAAAACATGATGAAAACTCCATTGTGTTCATGTCACAAAAGTGGGCTGGTTCCAGCAGTACACAGAGGCTGATTTGGCTGGTGTGGAAGTCGGAAAGCTGCAACTAATCTACCAGCAGCTCTGTGTTTTGGGTTGCCTGCTCTTGCAAGCAACATGAAATAGTTTTTATGAGACTGTGTGTGGAGTGCAACTGGCAGATTGTATTTCCAGTCAGCTTCTAACATGGCTTTAGGAGTTCCTGTGTCCATCAACATCTGGTACTAGTGATTTTCTTCTGTAAGATGTTGAGCATGTAAGAACGTTACATTGAAAAGTTGGGGATGGGGAAGAAAAGCCAGCCACTCAGGGGATTATATACATCATATTAGTGTCCTTCAAAGAGTAAGGCCCTAGGCTGCTGGCCATCAGGAGACCTGGATTCTTTTATGATGATAAAGATACATATTAGAGTTGAGTGGATTTTATAGTTGTTCCTGTCAGAAACAGGAGGTTTTGGTCAAGCTGCTACAGATCTGATGAGCAAGTCCTCCTTTGTGATGGTCTTAAAATCATCTGATGGCATGGTAAGCCAGATTAATTTCCTAACCTGGAAGAAAACCCTGGTTTAACTAGTTTGCCTGAATTTGGTTTTTTCCTCACTGAGGAAAATATGGGGAGGGGAAATGCAGGTCCTTCTTCATTGTCAGTGACAGTGAGTTCCTGAATGCATTTTGTGTGCTCTTGTGTAGTCACGTTCTTTGGGGACTGTTTGTTCTCTGGAAAACCAATTAGTGTCCTCTAGAAACGCTCTGGGAGTCTTCACAGTTCTGCGCCATGTGTTTGAAACCTGGTATGTTCCCATCTGTCTGCTGGTATCTCTGTGGCAGTGAGGGGTAGATTGCTTCCGAGACTGCAGTAGGATGTGGAGGAAGATGAAATCTGTCTGAATCTCGGGTAAAACTCTCTCTAACTCCAGTAAGAGTTGGGTAAAGCCTCAAATCAGGACAGTGAGCACATTACGGTGTAAATAGTCAGAAGCTTACTAACCGACTTCTTTCAGCCATGCTTTCATGCCTGGGGTTTGCATTTATTCTACATGTGTGAGCTGTATATAACTACATTTGTTAAAATATTGAGATTTAAAGTGATTGTAGTCATATTTATACAGGTCCTGTGTGGCTGCATTCTTGCAGTATAAATGCATCTGTCTCTTGTGCAGGAGTAACTGCATTGGGGTATAGACTGGTTTTTCTGATCTACTCTGGAGAGGGTAATATGTCAGTTATAAATATTTTACTTTCTAGAAGTAAAATAGGGTGATGGATATAGCAATTATCAGCATTTAGAAAGAAACTTGACTTATTTTTTAGCATCGGGATGGTTTCCCTGAAATTATGGGCGGAAAAATGGGAACCAGATTATTTTAAAGTGAGAGGGGAAAAAAAAAAATCAAGGAACTTGTCCTAATATTGATTTCTAATTGCAGAAGAGTAGACAACTATAATGAAAAGAAAACTATTTGAAGTATCACATTAAATGTGTATACAGGCTGACAATTTGTTAGTAATAATTTGGATATCAGGGTATTTTTTTTGTCCATTTACTGGAACTACCCTGCAGTAAGATGTCAGTGATTATATACTGCTGAAATGATATTGCTGAAAGAGCTATGAGACATTAAGAAGAGTCCACCCCTTTAATGATAACATTTAGGGTCCAGCTATCCCCTGTAAATCTGATAGTAAAACAGACTATGTAAGAGGTACCAATTTCAAGTACACTTTTTCTAAGACCACTCTGGCAGCTCAGTGTAGAGAGCACTGTAGTGCAACAGAGAATGAAGCCAAGTTCATTCTATATTCCGTAACAACATTTTGCTCTAATGCACCAGAAGTCACAGACTCATAAAGATTTCCTGACAGTCTTCTGAAAATATGATTATATTTGCATTAAAATTCACCCTGCGATGCTCCTTAGCAGACGAGGACAATCAGTGTCAAAGCACGCTCTGGTTTTGTGGATGGTGCACGCATTGCAAGGCACAAATCAATGACTCACATTGGTCACAAAGGTTTCTTCGAAAAATGTTATTTCTGCAACATTCATTCGATACTGTATTGTATGAGGCAGCGAAGGCAATTACCGAATGCTCGAGAGATGGCTAATAAAAAGTTGCAGAAGTTTCATTATTATTATTAACAGGCTTTTAATAGTTTTGTAGCTCTTAACCTAACAATCAGCATTTCAGCATCTGCTGTGGATTTTGTAATAGCCATTCATAACGGGTTAGGTTTTCTATACAGTCACCATAATTCAAGCCCCATCTTTGCTCTGACTTAGGAGCTTTATCATTGCTTTAAGTTACTGTTTGAAGGCCATTGAAATCCATGACAAGAGGCGTGGGGATGCCTATCAGCAGAAAGATGCCCTCAGTAGGTTTGGCTCAAACCTTGGGAGCAAAATGAAGCCCCATAAAGGCTTCTCACCCCACCTCCATTTTATAAACACCCTTGTTCGGTTTCATTGTGATTATTAAAAAATCCCGAGTTCTCATTTCTCTGGTTCATTGGCAGGGATAGCTTACAGTTGTAATGAAAGGACATTTGTCTCTTTCAAAACTGTCCAGAAAGCAGTTTCTGGCTGAAAGTATTTGCTATCTTCAATAAATGATCAAGACAAAATAAGTAGAGCTATTGTTGAGTTTGTTGCTCATGATATATACCTCTAGCAGGTAAGAGCTCTGGGATTTTGATGAAAGGGAAGCAAAGCGTTTCATTACACAGTTTGTTTTTGTTTTTAATATGGTCATTACCTTCTCAGAAATATTGATGAGAGCTTTCCTGTGTGCCAGATACTGTCTTCCATCAGTTCACGTATTATCTGCATACTGTTTAATCTTAACTGTGTAGTGGTATGATAAATATATAATTACTTGCAATAATGCTTACTGTTTTCAGCACTTTCCAGACACAAGCATTCACATACTTACACTCAGAATATATTTTTTGTCCCATATATGATGTATATATTTTAAAAGTTTGCCCATATTATCACAATATAAAGAAGATGAAAATGGGATTATTTTTAATCTATTGTGAAAACAGAATTTTTATTGCAATGACTGACCCTTTCAATAGCCAAGATGGGGGCAGGGGAGAAGCAGGCGTTGGCTAGCAGCTCCCTCAGGATCCAGTAGCTAGAACAGCTTTCCCCTTGTCTATGTGAGAAGCTGGGGCCCTGCTACTGGGACCACCTGGTCCCATAATGTCCTTGACAATCAAGGAGTAGCGGGGGAAACCAGTAAAGCAGGGAGTCAGTGTTCCACATGGACCTTGTATTTTTGAACATCCCTTAACTGCTCAGTGCTTCCCTGTGTTTTGAGTGCCTAGAATGTCTGCCCATGAAGAAGCAGTTGGGAATGACTACCTTGATCTGTACAGACCAAGAGCATTTCATGTTTTGGAGGGGAGCTCTGCCAGGGTTGGCTGACAGAGACACGCATGTTTTGAATATTTCCTTTGGCTTGGTACACTTGGGGATTTCATGACTTCAGATGGAAGCAGATTGCTCACTTACTGGTCACTAAAAGATATTTTTTTTTTTTATTTATAATTTAACCTTTGCTCTTACTAGATTGGTGGTGTATATACAACAGGACTTGACTTTCCTGTTACTGCAAGTTTCCTAAGCAAATACTGCGACTCATTTTAAGAGTCATGTTTTAGTTTAGTTCATCTGCAGAGCATCAAAGGATTAAGAAAAAAAAAAAATCTGTGTTTTCTCTCTGTGTGCCTTAAATTCATACAAATCTCAAGATGAAAATGTGGAAACTAAGGACTCTCTTTCGTTATGGAAGTAATCAATTCCTGTAAATGTGTGGGAATGGATTAGGTGTATGACTACTGAGCTTTGAAATGATGGAAGATAATGTTTCTGTGAGGGTTATGAGAATATGCAAATATAGCAAGAGTAGCAGATAATGCTTTAAGGGAATTTCCAGGGTTTTTTTAAATTAAAATAAATTATGTATGAAATTAACTTTCTATCACTGTCTTCTGATTGATTTATCAGCTTATGCTGATAAGTACATAGAGTGTCAGTGCTCCAGATTGTTCAGGAGTCAGTCATTAGAACAGTGGGAATGAACGCTGGTAGCTTGTGTACTTTGTTTGCATTTATTCAGCTGCTTCCACCATCCCTTTCCATCCAGACTGTGGCTTTCTGTCTAGATTCATATTTATCCAAAGACAAACCTTTTTTTCTTAAACTGTTTCTCTAGCTTCTTTTTAACCGTCAGTGCCAGTTTGGTACTGTGCCTCCTTAAAACAGTTCCTTGCAAGTTTATGTTAGAGTTTATTTGAAGTGAAGGTTCTCAGTGATATGATTTATGATGTTCCTGTTTTTATGTACTGGTCAGCAATAATGCTGTGTTTTTAATAATATATTAATTTCTATAGTAAACAAAGAAGCACTTCTTCTTTGTGGAAGTCCCATGTGTTGTAGACTAGTGAGTTCTGATCGAACTGGGAGATGTAATTTCTCCTCCGGTGTAAAAATGCTTAAATGTCAAAGAAGAACAAAAAATTATAAGTCAAAGAAAATGCATGCGATGTCATCTGGCCAATGGGGAAAAAATATTTAATAGTGACTGTAATGGGAGTATCTCAATGTGTTACTAAGAAGTATTTTTAAATAACATTTCCATTTTATTTAAACATTTTTAATGAATGTATTTATTTTTAAATAAAGTTATTTAAAATAGCTGTGAGAGTTACATTATCGAAGATCTGCAAATCTGCACAACCTTCTACTGTTCGTAATGGGGAGTCCATGAAATGGAAACACATGGAATCCACAAGCTCGGGGGGGGACACTTGGTGGGTGTGCTTGGTCCTTGGGCAGAATATCCTGACTGACCAAACCCCACGGTGCCAGCAATGCAGCACATATGATGTCTGGGGGAAGGGTTACCTGCACTGCTACCACGCTGTCCAGTTACCCTGTGACTGGGCTTTGTGGTGAATACACAAAGTTAAGTTATCCCAAGCCTTCCCCTCACTTTCTTTTCTCCTAACAGATAATTGTAGGAGTTCTTCTGCTCTACTACCTTCTTGGAATCAGTGCCTTAATTGGAGCAGCGGTAATCATAGTCCTTGCACCTGTTCAGTACTTCGTAGCAACAAAACTCTCACAGGCCCAGAGAAGCACATTGGTAAGTGTCTGCAAACTCGTACATGATATAAATATCACTTCTGGTAATTATGCATTGGTCTGTGGTTAGAATTACAAAGCTAACCATGGACATTGACCAAGAACTGATTCTCAAACCTTGATAATGTTCAAGAATGTGAAAACATGATAAGCCTAAGCAGTAAAGATGCAGTTTTGGGGGTTTGTATTTTTCAACAAGTTTTTCCCTAAGAGCGAAAAAAATGTAAGATCTTTCTGAATTGCAAATGGCTTTGTGCAGTCAGATGGTGCACAAATAAATGAATTGTGCAGGGCAAGCTGTCCAAGGGGAAAGGAAGTAGGAATGCTGTATCCAAACTCCGACCCCAGATGCATCATAAATGTAGATATATATCAAAGTGATTTATTTCAATAAGCTGTGGACAGTCGTAACTCCCAGACATGCTCCTCAGCTGGGGAGCTTAGAGGTCTACTCAGTCACAAGCTGTTCCCTGGCCCTTTACTTGGCTTGTCTATAATTTGAATCACCTGCATCACTTCTGAGGAAGTTACCTTGGTTCATTGGAGTTACCGTGCCCAGCTGCTCTGAACCTTATCCCCACTTTCAGCAACTGTTGCACTGCCAAGGAAGCCATAGGAACCTCTAATGGAGCGAGGCAGCTTGCTGAAATCTCTTCTGCCACAAATCACGGGTGGTAATGAGAGTTATTTGTGCACTTTCCTGTGTGAAAAGTAATGCCTTCAGATCAGCAGTATGCACCCTTCTGGAAACGTAGGCAGCATTCATCCCTGTAGCATCCAAGCAGACAGTCAGCATCACCTAGAAATTCCTGCAGATGGGGGGAGCTCATTCTGTGCTAGAAATGTCTCTGCTGCGCATCATACTGCTGTACAAAGATCCTTGAGCTAGCCTGAAAACTGGAAGCAAGCAAAACTTCCAGTTACGCTTTACCCGGGAGTACAACTGTACAAGGTATATGATTTAGGAGTGCAAACCGATGGCCTTTTCACTTGGGCTGTAGCAAAGCTCACCTTCATGAAAAACAACAAAACATCTGAATGGACAGAACTAGGAGAGTATACCTAGCTGATGACAAGGGGCTGCATACAACTTTTGTGTGTCCTTATGTTTAGGGGACAGGTGCTTTAATTATACTCTTTAAGTAAATGTGCATGTAAATGTTGCAGGAGTACTCCAATGAGAGGCTGAAGAAGACAAATGAGATGCTTCGAGGCATTAAGCTCCTTAAACTCTATGCTTGGGAACACATCTTTCACAGCAGCGTAGAGGAAACCAGACAGAAAGAAATGACTAGCCTCAGGTCTTTTGCCCTTTATACCTCCATATCCAGTAAGTCAGTTCCTTCATTCTAATCCACTCTTCAGCTGAAGTGCTACTGCATTGTTAGCTACTAATGAGTTTACCAATTCTCTGTTGAGATTGTTTCATTTGCTTTAGGCTCTGATCCATACTCCTCACTTCCCATTTAGACAGATTTTCTGTTTAATTCTGTAGAATTTTCCGTGCATGGGAAGTATGTCTAAAAGAGAAAGGTAAGATTAATGCTTCATAGCATTAGTTTTTCTGGAGAAAAGTTTTTAAGGGATAAGTGTTTCACAGGCTACCTTCAGCCTGCAACATTCTGCTCTGTAACATAGCATTTGGGAAGAAGCCTTTGTTTTGTTTTTCCTCCTGCATTTTGCACAATACAGTGTATCTTAGTGTAATGTGACAGAAATTGTCTTTGCATTGAAGCTCCAACAGATGGTACTTGCACTTTCTTACTCAAAATTTGGATTTCTTATAAAAACAAGTGTTTCTTAAGAGCATTTCTATATCCTGGAAAAGAAAATAAGACGATGCTGGCAATTGCAACATTCCATATCTAGATTCTGATGTCTCTTATTATTTTCAAGCCGGTTCAAGACATTTATCATCCTTTCAAAAAGACCTAGGGCCGGCTGAACTTTGTAATTGAGGAGGTAATATTCAACACGTAAGTAATTGCTACTTTTTAGAGATAATTAGTCAAGTCATACTGAAGAGTGTGGTTTATGTAATCTGTAAGGTATTAATGAATTGGAAACTTTTAGTGATAAGTATTCACATGCCACAAGGTACCTGTGCAAATACCTTCTAGACTAAAAAGTAAGACTACTCCTTAGGGAAATAACTTGCAGTCTGCTTAGTATTATTTGATTTCGTTCACCCAAGAGACGTGCAGCTCACTTTCTTCCCTGCCAAATGCTCACATAGGTACTGCACTCAGAGGGAGGGATCCTGATCCCACTGAATCTAACTGACATTAAGTTGAGGTTTTCATTGTCTTCTGAGACAATAATTTCTCCCTGGGGATCCTGAGCTCTCTGGGCTTGGAGATGAGTTTCCATTTTGACATAATACAGAATTTAGCTGGAGTAGACTGTATGACCAGAAACTCCATCCTACACCCAGATCAACACAGATGGGCTCCCTGTCTTTGCACTGCTTCGTCTCGCATTAAAATCTATTTATAGTCAGAGCCCCAGGTTCAGCTGTGGGACTGAAGGAGCTGATCCTCGCAGTATTGTTTGTAACAGCTAGGAAAAGGTGAATTCATCCCCAGAGTACTGACTATTTGGTAGAGAAATAGTGACATAAATAAGAACCTGTATTATTATAAACAATTCTAAATATTTACTGATGCATCTTCAAATGTTCAGTGTTTGCATTTGCATTCTTGTTTGCATTACGTGTGATATTTTGTGTATGTAAGACACAGCAGATAATTTCTCAGCTGGCGTAAACCAGTGCAGCTTTGTTATGTGAATGTTGCATGTAATTTTGGCTTATAAAGGGTTCCTGTAGTTTCAGCCCAGTCACAGGGTAACTGGACAGCGTGGTAGCAGTGCAGCTAACCCTTCCCCCAGCCTTGCACCCCATCTTAAGCAGAAATTTTACTGATCTATACAAACTTGCGTTTTAGCAGACTATATAGGGAACATAAATAAAGGAGAACTTGCTGTTTTTCTTATCATAAGTATAAATAAAATGACAGGCATAATCAGCACAAAGCACGTTTGCTAATGTTATAGTGAATGTGTGATTTCATTTTTCAAGAAAGAAAGAAAAAGGCAGGAGATGACCAAGATTTTATGTATTATTGATCTAGAGAAAGGTAGACACTTCCCAGAACAATAAGAAATGAGATATTTTTTTAATATACTTTTTAAAATGCACAATGTTGAATAGACTCTGGGATACTCTTCTAAGTATACCTAGCTATTAACGTGAATGAAAGAATGTGGTTGGAGCTACTTAGATTCATGAGAAGAGATTTGCATTGGGTTACAGAAAATACACCTACAAGTTTCAGGGCAGTGTTGGCTAGACCACAAGAAAATTCCATTTCAAGACTGCATGGAAATTGGATCTCCTCTGCCTCGCCCCTGTGCCTGCATCCAGTTTGTATGTGCATGGAGTTGTTCTTGTGTACTGAAAGAGCAATTACAGAAATGAGTTCTTCATATAATTTTAATGAAATGTACCCACCAAAATCAAAGCTGGGTTGCAGAGTTGGTAGTGACACCTTTTGAGTTTTGACGGTGAGTTCTTTAACTGTAGCAGAGAAGATTCCTATGTAATTTTTTTCGTAGTGATTAGTAAGATTATGCTATGCTTGGTTTTACAGGATTTTGTATACACTACATATTCAGGAAAGACAGAAAAAGAAAGTAATTATTTTACTATTTCTGTGAATTTTTGCCTAATCTGTCAGAAGCAAAGTAACTTTCTCTCTATTGTTTACTTTATGAGTTAAAATTGAGCTAAGATCAAAACAAAAAGGTGAAGAGGGGACAGATGTGTGGGGTAGTTCTGGCTCTGACTCAAAGTCCCCGATGGATAACTAGTTGTTATTGAATTCCTTACTCATGTGCCTGTTCAACCTAAAAGAGATCCCTGTACAGAAATGGTATTTGCTTGGTTCTCTCCATCCAGCTGTTTAATGATTTCTGAATGCTATAGTATATGAGTTGCTGTAGGGGGTGAATCTGGGGCACCAAGACAGATGTTCAAGGTCAGGGAGGAAACCGGTTCATTGTTTGCATTTTAATAACCTGGGGCCCGCGGAAACAAAAGCCCTACCTCATTTAGGTACCATTAGAACCTGTATAGAGCTCCCAGGAGATTGACAAAGGAGCCAAGACTGACAAAGCAGGAGTAATGATGAGTAAATCCTTCATTAAGGATAAATTAAGTCAACAATACAGTGCAGGGCTGCTAATCTTTCCTTACTCTTTGAACTGCACCCTGAAACTTGAGGGGGCCTCAAAGCCCGTACCTCAGAAGCGGTGCCCCAGAAGTCAGTCACAACCTGATGTATGTGCCCCTGGCTCTGCCGGGAGGTGCTGCGCCGGCTGCGGAGGGGCAGAGCTGGGTATGCAGCTGCCATAGGGCAGGCCCAGCGCCATGGCCCGAGCAGCCTCTGCTGGGTCTCCTCTCCTCTCACTGTCAGGGATTCAGGTCTCCTGCCAGACCTTGTCCCAGCTCAGCCTTTCTGCCTGTCATGAGACAGACCTGCAGCATCCCTCGCCTGAACAGCATGTGAACCGATCACGGCTCAACACTGGTAAATCAGTCATCTTTTTCCAGATGTGCTGCTGGGTTCTGTCTGTTCTGATGACTTGAAGTGAAGAAAACCTTAGGCATTATTTAAAAATGTACTGATGTGTGTAGATATTTGCACATTTTTTCTGTCTTAAGCATAGAAAATACCATTGTAAACCAGTGCTAGTAATATTTTAACACTTAGCGTATCTGAATGGAAATTGTTTCTAAATGTTCTTATGTGTTTTCCTTCACAGTCTTTATGAATGCAGCAATACCAATTGCAGCTGTACTTATAGTAAGTATGGACTTTTCTAAGTCATGTTAATTACAGCTGCATTTTCAAGTCCAAGTGATGTGGAAATGAGGAAAGAGGAGGACAGGACACAAGCCTGCTACACATTTGCAGTTCCTCTGGGAGAGAATGGAAAGTGCCCACTTGTCATCTGTGACCAGAAGTAGCCTGGAGTATGCAGCATGTCCCCAAACTGTTAAGAGAGTATAAATTAAGATTTTGTAAATTAAATGCTTACAAAACACAAAGTCTTGTGCATTTCCTTCTTTATGACAAAATACTGATCATGATGTCTGTCTCTTTGTAGACGTTTGTGGTCCATGCTCATCTCACAAGAAAGGCTGACTTCTCCCCATCGGTGGCATTTGCCTCCATCTCCCTGTTTCATATTCTTGTGTCTCCACTGTTCCTGCTCTCCAGTGTGGTTAGATCCACTGTCAAAGCATTAGTAAGGTGAGAACTGTAAAATCAATACCTTTGCTGCAACCTCTCTGACTTCTGATAATGTATGTATTTCTCATTTTACAATTGTAAGTTTAAAAATAGTGTGGTGATGATTTATCTGTTGTTGTTGTAAATTTCTTCACAACTTTTTCTCTTGCATGGTTCCCTTGGTTCCTGCGTGTGGGCCAAGTTCTTTGCTGATACAATAGTCACAACCAATATTATGTTGTCCACCCCTAGTAATTTGTTGTGGAGAATGGGTTGAGCTATATTGGTACTGCATGCAATGTGTATGTGGTGACAAGAAAGGAAGTGAAAACTTACTGAAGATTTAGTTTTGTAAATCACACGCGTTTCCCTCCATCAAGCATATAGAAGGGAAAAAGGTAATCATGTGTTTCAGCAGGTATCTCTCAGACTGTGCTCAGCCTCCACCCTCTGCCTGAGAGTGGAGCGTTAGACTTACATAAACAAACAAACAAATAAAACCCCCCCATAAAAATCACTGTTAAGTGTGAGAGTAAGTTAGTGACTAAATGTCTAGTCCACACTTGATGAATTTTTGCTTTCTTATGGTTATGTTTCTCTGAGTGTTCAAAAACTGTAATAACAACTGGTAGAAATTGCTGTTTCACTGGGAGTTTTACTTTGAGTATCAACAGATTTGTGTAAAAACCTCCTAATGCTTTTCATTTGCAGCGTAACTGTACCTGACTGACAGGGGAAGAGGAGAGAGTTTGGGCTTCTTACTTTGTTAGGACCTCTTTGTGACCTCCGATATAGCTGTCTTAAGAGCTTGTCTCAACTATGGGACAGACACAGGACACCAGGCCTTGCTTAATTGCCTTTGTGTCGCTTTGGAGATGGAAGGAGACTACAGCAGGAGGCTGAGATTGTTCTCACTGTTTCAAAATTCCCTGACAGTGCAAAGTCACAGCTGTGTCCTTTCCTAAGAAGTGTGAAATCTGAGAGTGTCAGCGGCTGGCATGAAATGTTTTGCAGCCACTGTGGTGGTCCCTAGAGTCATGGCAAATTGTCATGCTGAGATTGCAGCCAGCAAAGTATCTGGGGTCCCTCACTGACACCGGTAATGGGCATTTATTTTGTCTCATTTCAGGATTTCTTTGTAAATTAATTGTGTGCCTGTTAGTGCTGCAGGAACAATTCTAAAGCAATTAGTATCAACCAAGTATTAATTGTTGCTAGCCGGGAGTTCTTCATGAGTTATTCTGTAGTTATCATTTTGTTATCAGGCTATTGCCCTGCCGCTTGTGGTGCTGACAGGAATCCCCCAGCTCAACCTCTGTGACAAAGTTGACATGATCTTTGTCTTCCTGGCTGCTGTGTCTCAGTGACCCAGGCAGTGTTCCAGAGCGCATCGCTCTGTAGCAGTACTCCAGATGTGTCTTCTGAGTACCCCGTCCTTCAGTGCAATGTTTTGGACGCATGTGCCAGATATTTTCCATCTATGCAAGCCCATTCTTGCTTGAATCGTTTGGTAAATGTGAAAAAGCGGACAGTTACTAGAATGCTGTGTTTGTGCCAGTTGAGCACTGGCTCCTTGCTATAACCGTGTCCTGCTGTTTGTTACACCTTCCTGCTAGTAAGCAGCTGATCAGTAGAATCAGGTAAAGGTAACCTAACTTGATAAAGTTGTACTTCAGCTTTATTTAGGCTGAGATATTCTAATTGGTTTTAGAGAGTGTACAAGACAGCTTCTCCTGTAGTGAGAGAAAGGAACTGAGTGAAGCGGAAGATGGTCCAGCAGTGAATCCAGCACGTAAAAGATATTAAAAAGGTGTTACTGGCTTTGCATCTCAGGCACTTCACAACCCCTGCTGTGTTGATATTGGCTACAGTCTCTGATGTAGAATGCTATCAATAATCAGTGCAATAATCTCTACAAATAGTAAACTCATTGGTATCTTTAATCATTACACCTGTGCGTGATTGCAAAGCATCCTCCTGGGTTGTCACTGACACTATCAGAACAACTCTGATTGATTCCAATGGTAAAACAGATTTAGAGCTTCTGTTCTACCTAGGGCTCCTGCAAATTTTCCAAGTTATGGAGCTAGGGTGTTTGCTTCTGAGAGGAGGAGCTGTTTAAAGTCTTCAGGAAGGTGAGAAAGTCTGTTGTCTCTTTGAAAATCTTTTTTAATATGTAGAGTGCTTGTGCCATTGCAAATTAAAACTGAGCAGCCACTTGATGTATTTCTTACATGTGAGGCCTTCAAGGACAAAGGGTTCAGTGTGCAATTTTCCATCAGCAAAGGTCAAGTAGCAAGAGCGGCATTATGTATCTTCCTGGGTTCAATATGAAACAGCATTTTCAGTCAGCTGTGTAAATAACCACGTTTTAATCAATACGTGTGTTCTGTGGCTTAAAAATAAGCTCCCCCCCTGGAGATATTGAAATACTAGTGAAAGTGCAATGTCAGTGAGAGCTCTGCAGAAAACATATGTTTTTGTTCTTTAAGAGTGTAGAACAGTTTGGCATCCTGAAATATGAGTTCCTGCTTCTAACAAAAGATTTTTCTCACTGCTGTACTGTGTTTCCTCAGTAATTGCCACAGGAGCAGCAGTTCCAGAATTAATCAGAGCACTGGGCAGAGGGCTTGCAGAGAGAAGTCTCGGCCCTTAGAGTACAGATACCTTGAGACACAACCAGAGAGCAGAGAGTAAAAATCAAACTATAGAATGGCTTAGGCGTCTTGTTTGGGTATGCATGGTTCAAGAATATTTTTGCTGCCTTCTCTTCCTCCCCCTCTAGACCCTGGAGCAGATACACAGGGGACTTCTCTATCTACTCTTTTTACCTTCAGAGCAATTATTCAAATGTCAGTGTAATTTTCCTATAGAGAATGCAGGTGCAGCTGCACACCAACTCGATATAGGCAGCATCTCAACCGTCATTTGGTCCATTTAAAGACATTCAAAATGTTCTTTTAAACATCTGGTTCACTGAACAAAAAAGATAAGATCATTCCTAGCCCTGTTTTCCAGAGCTTTGTGCAAATAGAGGTGAGGCTTCGAATTCCTTCCTTTGAGATAACAGACCTTCCCCCTGAGGAATTTTGGGCCAACATTGAGCCTCAATTATGTAGTAGTCCTCCTCTCCCATCCCAAATAGTTATTCTCCCCCTTGTCAGTTGCTTAGATTGTAGTACCTGCTCCAGCTAAATTCACCCCACTGTGTGTCTCTTAGTCCCCAGCTGCCACTAGCAAGTGGGCAGGTTGGCAGAAGAGCTGCAGAACCAGTTCTCTCTTAGGGAGTCCCCAGGTGGGTTGGCTCCGTACTTGCAGGACAAGTGCTGACTGTACAGGGAGCCTGCTGTAAGCAGTGCTGTACTGCCTTTGGCCAGGTGCTGTTTTGACACCAGTGGGGTATCTCATGAGGTTCTGGGAGGAAACTAAGTCTCCTTCTGAAGAAGAAATCCCTGGCAGTGCAGTGCAAAATAAATGCTGGGTTTTTATTTTTATTTTTTAAGATTTTCGTGCTAACAGATAGCCACCTATCACTATGCTACAGTGGCATCATTTGCCTGTTTTTCCACAATTAGCATAAGGCTAAATATTGAAATCAGTTTTTTCAGTCCTTGTCCATAAATTTATTTTTAGGAACTTACAGCCTTCTGGCACTTTATTGTTTTGGAGACTGACAGTTAACTTATTTCCAGCTATTTGAGGCCCTTTGATGTTGAGTTCATGATTCAATTGACTTCCTTTACAAATTTCATTTGCTGTCCCTGTGAGTAGATTAGACGTAAATTTTATAAAGTCAGGTACAGAGATAAAATTGATGTTGTGATCTGTTAAATGTCCTAATATAGGCACATTATCTCTTAGCTAATTAAATCTTGAGCAGCTTGTGAAGATTTTATGCCTTCTCAGTTGTTGCGGGTTGTCAGGATTCCTTTTGTAGCTCCTCTGTTGAACACTGTGCTGTTAAGGTATATTCTTTTTTCATGTTACCTTATACACTTCGTATGTATTTCATTATATCTGTTTGAATTTAGCTCACAGAGCACAGATTTCATCAGACTGCTAGTGTTCATAAGACTGTTCAGTAAAACTGACCGAGCAACACTTCAGTAATATAAATAACATGAATTTTACTTCAGCACATGGCTTCGAAAGGAGCTGCTGTTGTAGCTGGTCTGCATCCCACCAAATGCCTGAAAAAATCTGCTGTTTAATCTCTCTGGTGGTGTCAGAAAAGACAAGACTTGAGAAGCATCTGCACAAATGATTAAAATATTGTAGCTGTTAATAAGCAACTGGGTAGGTTTTGTCAGCTTCCTTGCAGTAACTTCTCATTGCACATTTTCATATGCCTGTACCAAAATGAAACCAAACAAGCTACACAGCAGACAGTTGTTGAAGTATTAAAAGGGATGCTTTGTAATAAACATTGCAGTGAACAAAAGTTTTGCATTCCAGGTTGAGATGTGATTGTTTTTTTCAGTGTGCAGAAACTGAGTGAATTCCTGTCAAGTGAGGAGATTGGAGAAGAGCATGATAAATCTTCAGAGCTAAGAAGTGCAGATAATCACAGCAAATACCAGGCGGTGGTGAGTAATGCTGTTTAATTGCAGGTGAAGTGGCTGGAGTAATTTGTACCCAGGATAAATTTTTCACTTTTCCACTTCCTACTGATTATTTCTTGCAATTGCAAAAACTCTTTTTTTAATACCCTGAACTGTATAGATCGTAACATGGTTGCTTGTGTTTAGGGTATTTTGCTGGTACTGCCTCCAATTACTGCTTATTTCTGTCCTTCTCATTTTGCACAGCCACTCAAAGTTGTTAACCGCAAGAGGCCTGCCAGGGAGGACTGGAACAATTACAGCTCTCACACAAGAAGACCCATTAACATCACAGAACCAGATGATTTTTGTGTAAAGGTGATATGAAGGTCACTCTAATAACACTTACTATGGCTCACTAATAGTCGCTTTTGTATTCAGATGGCAGTTTCAAATCCAGTAACCAGAATGTGATGTGTACTGTCAGACACTTGTGCTCATGTCAGAGATTAACCTCCACCTTTCTTTTCTGTCTTACATTTTAAGAATTGACTACTGACATCTGTGTTGTGATTAGCCTTGTATGTCCCTCTAGATTTCACTCAGCAATTTTCTGTTTAAATGTTTAAGTCATTAGCCCTGTTCTCATGACAAAAATTTCCAGCTTAGAACATAGAACAGCCCAGGCTGGAAGGAACCTTGAACGGTCATCTAGTCCAACCTTTTATGTATGACAGAGACTTTCTTCCATTTCTAATGCCTATACAGAAATATGGTATGAAGAAAATTGAAAATAATTTGTTTTAGACATTCTTAAAGTAATTTTGTCAAGGGTCTTCCCTTCCTCTTCTGCAGTTCCTAGCAGGCTTCAAGATGAAGTTAAAAACTAACCACCAAAGACCTCACTTCTTTGAACAAAAAATTAAAAATACCCATGCCACTTTGAAGACTGCTCATGATTTGCTGTAGAAATGGCTAGAAGTAATGAAACCCCTGATGGTTGTCATAGTGATGATGCTGTGTATTTAGGAGCTCTACTATTACATTTGCATTTCTGGCACAAGAGAATTAATAATTCAGTTTCATGGGACTAAGCAGAACAACTGGTAGTGCTCTCGGGTTTTTTTTAGAGACTGTCATGTGACCTGCTGCTTTGGTGCACAATCCTTCTTGAATAGACTTCCAGGAAAAAAAGAGGAATATTTGAGAGATGGTTTGAGGGGGTGGTGTTGGATCAAAAGACAGCCTGGAGTGACAACGAAGGAGTTTGTCAGAAAGGAGGGGCCAGAGCAGTAACCTCTGTAAGGACAGTATTTATAAGGTCTTGACTAGAAAGCCAGGACAGCTATAATCTTTGGCTCCATCTGCTGACATCATTGTCACCAGTGGCACCTGGGTCAGGGAACTTCTGCAGTTCCTGTCTATCTGCAGCTCGTTGCCCATGAAGGGGCATTTTTTGAGACAGGAACCTCTGGCTGCCTTCAGTAATCTGGGAGGAGGAACACTGCGCTTTCTTTTGCTCATTTTTTCGGGTTGTTTCCCAAGATAAGAATATCACTTTTTTTCTCCAGAGTAGGATAAAAGTGTCCCATTCCACTCTTTCAGATCAAAAAATGTTGTACTTTGCATTGCTGAAAGGCTTTGAAGGCTTCAGTGGCTCTGAAAAAGTGAAAGAAGAGGGTCCTGTATAAATGCAGGCTTTTTCCTTTTTCAGAGTATCCATGAAAATCTCGTCCATTTAAAGTCCTGAACAGGCTTTGTTTCTTGTTTTTAGTCTTTTTCAGTGAAAAGATTTCTGTATCTAGCAAAGGGTAGGATATCTGAGAATCATATCAGAAATACAAAGAAATATACCATAATAGGCAGCAGTATCTAATTTCTGTGGAAAGTTCTGCAAATCTGCTTGGACTTTGGGCCACGTGATTGCCATATATGCTGCAGTGTGTATAGAGTGACATGCAGTGCTCTGCAGAGAGCAAGCCATGCCCCTGTATATAGTGTAATTGTGTCATCATAATTTCACTTATTTCATGTGCTCACCTTACAAATAACAAAACGAAAGAAACCTTAAACAGCAACTTCTTTTTCCTCAGGAATTTTCCATAGTTTTCTAATTGTTGTGCTTGTTTGAAATCAGAGATTCTTGCACATCAGAATACAGGCCCTTACAAAACCAGTCACCTGCAAATCTGTTTCCTGCATTTAGCAAAGGCTAACTCTGCTCCTATGGTCAGTGTAATGAAAACAGAGGGAGTGTCTCTGATGTTGAAAAAAGAAGTTGGCTCTAAAGACGGTTTTTTGTTTCTTGTTTCTCTCCATCTTGGCATAGATCACAAACGGATTTTTCACTTGGACACCTGAAGGTCCTCCAGCATTGTCCAACATTGATATCCGAATCCCTCAAGGTACAAAAGGACATCACGTATACAGAATAAGATGTTTTTCCATGAGCATTTAGTAAATCAGAAGCTTACATGTACCTTTCCCTCTCACAGGTCAGCTAACAATGATTGTAGGACAGGTTGGCTGCGGTAAGTCATCTCTCTTGCTAGCCATACTTGGTGAGATGCAGAAGATCTCTGGGAACATATTCTGGAGCAGGTAGTGCTATTTAAAAATTAAAACTTGAGTTGAGTAGTAATGCAGAAAAAAGCCAAAATCCATCCTGGGAAGCTGTTTGTGGAGTCAGGGGGTTTGTAGGTGTACAGTCAAGATTAAAAACTTGCCCTAAGTGGTAGGAGAGCAGCACATCAGAAAGAACTCCCAGCCAGGGTCAAACAAGCCATCTGTTCTGTTAGTAGGAATGGGTAACGGTACTTGGGCATTCTGCACTCCAGCAACTTAACCTGAGTGAAATTGTTACTAATTTGGGATCAGAATTAGTTAGTTTGAAGTGTTGTCCTTCTACAGAATGGCATTTGCAGCTTTCAGTCCTGAGCTCATGTCTTTGAATGGAACCATAAAGAGGTGCTGGCTCACTAGGAGCAGTCCTTGTCTGTGCTTTTATATATGTCCTTCATCCCAGCGCTGGGCTAGTGCCTGAGAAATTGAAGGGTTTTTTTTATAAGTGGCAATGACCTCGGGGTACTCCCCCAGTGCATCCTGCCTGGTGTGACAACAGGGAGACTGTCACGTCCTTCCCTCCTTTCCCAGGGGGATGCAGCAGCTGCGCTCTGACAACCAGTTATGGAACATACTTGTGTCTAACTTTTGTACTGGCCATGAAGGGAGGGAAAAAATGCTACTGAATTCAACAGGTGTACTGTTAGGGCTTGGTGTCTTGGTCCTCAAACTAAATGACACGTGGTATAATACATTGTACCTCCTGTATGTGGTTTCCGGTAAATTATTGCCATCTCTAGTACACTGAGTGATCAATGTGTGTGAATATTTTGGCATGTTTATTTTACAGTACCAGACTTCCTAGCTATACAGACTACGCTTTGACTTTTGGGATACAATTATTTGTAGGTAAAGTTTGACAAATTGTGGAAGAACCTAGAGAAACACTTAATTTTATTTCCATCTGATTGGGAATGAAGGAATAGCAGTGCAACTGTAAGTCAAATCCACACACTCTGATGGACAGTGTCATTGTTACCCACTGAGTTCTGCACTGATTCTGTCAAACAATTCTCACTCATTCCTTGAGTGTTTGTAGAGAGATATTAATTTATATCCAGCCTTCATGTGTAAGCCAGTCACACAACTCGGAACTGAACATGCTTTAATAGTAATACCACAAGGAAGGAAGTTTCCCTATTTTATAGGTGGGGAAAATGAAACATAGGAAGGTGACCCTATTCAGCTGGTGAGGGAGACAAGAACAGAAGCCAAAGTTTCAAAATGTGGTGATTTATCCATTAAAACATACTTCCTAAGCAGAAAATCAGAGTATGGTGAGGAACCATACAGAATCCTTGCAGCCTTATTAGGTGGACTAATTTCATTTCAGCAAGGCTGTAATTTTTTATAGATGACATAATATGATTAAGAAGTGTAATTTGAATGTCTGATCCTAAACTAAAACAGATGACATGATGGTTCTGATCAGACTGTGTTTTTAAATAGCCCTTGTTTAGAAGTATGTGCTTCACAACAGTGTAAAGGTCAGAACTGGTTTTCGTGTCTTCTATATGTGCCAAAGTATCACAAGGTAAAATTCAGTTGTTATCACATTTGCTTTGCTATCTGTCAGATATGTATAAAGGGGCTGCTGGCTCAAACAATCTTAGCACTCTAAGTGCTGGCTGCACTGGGACAGATTATGTTTTGTCTCATCTTTCAGAGCTGCCACCATGTGCACTGGTCTATTCAGGATGATAGATGCAGGCAGAGCACACCTGTGTTTTAAAGCTATCAGATGAAAGCTCCCTTAATTTGATAAGAAAATACTAATGGCTGACCAGGTACATGCAACATTATCCCAGGTTCAAGGAAGAGTAGTGTTATCGAGTAATCACCAGAGCCTGTAGTCTTAGCTCAGCCAATAAAATGTGTCACCAAAATCAGTAAGGTCCTTGTTACAGCTCACTGTTTGGGATGAGATTAATGCTTGGCTTCAGTCATTCACGTTACAGAATAGTCTTGAATTATTTCATTCCAAATTTCCTTCCCCTTCCCTTCCTCCAAGGTCACAGCTATGAAGACGAAGGATACATCCTGCTGACATGTCAGTCAGTGCTCAGGAAATCTGGATTCTATTCCTGGCCCTTCCTTTGGTCTAATGGATAACCTTGCACAAGTCATTTCCCTCCTCTGTGCCTCCATGCTCTATTGATAAAACAGGATTTGCTGCATATCATCTTCATTTGCTTCCTATAAAAATTATTTGTTTCAAAACCTTAATAAGAGATTTAATTTATTCCTGGGCTAGGAATCGGCTAATCAGAAGTGAGCACTGGCTCATTTGTGATTTTATTTTGCTGTTTGTATTGCAGTGTGTTCCTGGAAGATCCATCTCAGATTACTGCCCCCTGTCCAAAGCAGGCTGAGAGCATCTCAGCATAACTATTTTATAATATGGTTAGAGATTAACAAAAATAGAGAAATCATTATTTGTATTCTGTACAGATGGTAAATAGAATTTGACTGGTTATTGAGTAAATAAATTACAGTATATGCCATGCTAATTTCTTCTGGGCAGTATCTCACTTTAAATAGTCCCAGTTCAAGTGCACTTTATTGTATAAGTCTTTTTGGAGTAAATTATATCAGAAAATTGACCTAAATGGGAAATAGTTGGCTGAAACAAAATTACATCAGTAATTTCTAAACAACATAGAAATACTCCCATGTGAATCTAGAGTCCCTATATGCGAAGGAAGTGCTACGTGTGTTAAGGCTGTTAACAGTGGATTTTCTTCTATTTGATGCGGGGTTGACTGTTTTCATCAAATGACAGTATTTTTAAAGTGGGGTTTTTTTGCCTAAAAAGTACATTGATTTTTATAAATATATGTTTACTGGAGTTTTCAGAAACATCTAGGTACTTGATTTAAATTGGAAATAGAGATCTGAAGGCTTGAAAATCTCAGTAGGCACATATTTGCATCTTTAGACATCCATATGCTTTGAAAAATTAGATCTAGACCTTATTATCAAACATACATTACTTTGACATTTCAACACTAGTAGGAGATAAATGCATTTTTAATTGCCAGGAATATGTGGGGAAAGGGGGAGAGGAGGGATGAAACAAAGTTGAGGTGGGGACAAAGTGGATTGAAAAGGCTGAGCTAAAAATCAAAATGAAGAATTAATTTTTTTCTGGCTACAGAAACAGAAGCACAGATGAGGGAATTGATCTCCCAATACATGCACACAGCACCTGTGGCTGTATAGCAAAGGAACACAGCCAGCTGAGGAAGTCAGGACATTGCTGTGCACTGCTGCACCTCATGTTACTCTCAGAAAATCATTCATGCCCTGTGAGCGTGACACTTCACCCTGGTTTCTGAGCAGAAACTGGAGCAGAGTTGCACATCTGCAGTGAGCACAGGTGAATTGTGCTTGCCAGGAGGGACCCTGGCTCATCTCTGCTTCTTCAGCTGCATTGATGGATTATATGAGCTGCACAGTTTTCTGCCTGTCTCACAGGCTGGTGTAGGAGAAGAGCACTGAGGAGAGGGGGTTGCTGGCATGCACAAATACTACATGCTGCAAATTGTCAGGGTGTTCCTTGGTAGAACGGATGCCTGGCCTTCAGGGTGGTCCATGAAGCAGGAACCCATGTTTGTTCAGGGTCCTTGTGTTGTGCATGCAAGGGCTGCAAAAGATATTTGCTGTTTCAGCCCTTTGGTAGTTTCTGTAAAGAACGTGTCACTAACAGGTTCACAGTTTCTTGCAGAAGGTGCCACTGAGTTCACACAGTCACTGAAGACCAGTGCAGTGTGCAGCAGCTGTGGAAAAGCTTTGTTCAGTACACTGACCTTTGGAATAAAGATACTAGTGGCTGGCTGGCTCTCTCAAGTTCTACAGTAAATTGAATTTAGATAAGGTCATTGCTTACTAGACGTGAACTTTTTGGAAGTGTCTCAAACCAGCCTTTTAAACTGCAGATAAAATTTTATTTCCCGGATATTTAGAAGCAAATGGTGTTAGCAGAAAGTTAATGATACCGTTCTCTTTAAAGCATGAAAAGCTTTGTTCCTCCTTGATTTTGTTTATAGCACTTGACACACAGATTTTTCATTCTTGTCAATTAAACTGACTTCAGCATCAGTAATAAGTATGGCCAGTCAGCATGTCAAAACAACTTCTGTCTGTGAACTCTGTGTCTTGCTATACCTTCAGAAACAGCGAAAACAAAACTTGTATGTCCCTCAGACCCACCCACGCTTATACAGGCACAGGCCCCAAGGACAGGGCTGACACAGAACACAGCATGCTGCAAGTCAACTGAAGGTGGGATTTGGGGTTCAAACTAACCCATTCTGTGCTGCAAAGGTGCAGTAACTGCTGTGGAAAAATACATTGTCAAAAGTATCAGTACATTTTCCCTGAGACTTTTTTTTTTTAATGGAACTGCATTCTTGTCATACTAGGACTTCTCAGTTCTGTTAGCACCTCCAGGACAGAGTGGAGGTGATTTTATTTGTTGAGTCAAATTAAATGTTTATAAGGGAAAAAAAACTGTCACCAAATTCTTTTTGACCACTAAAATCAAGTCAGTTTGCGCAGAAAGAACAGATGCTGCACTGCAGCTCTGTGATAAATAATGTTTGCAGTCTGTGCTCTAAGTGGAATTTAATAGGTTTTCTTTCTGGGGCAGATTGCCTATGCTTACTTAAGTAAACAATCTTTGCTTTCTATTCTATTTCTATGCAGCTGTTCTTCGGACAGTGAGACGGGGGAAGATGTCAGGTATGGTATTGTACGTGATTATTGGTCTTCCTGTTAAATCGATATCAAAACAAGGAACCAAGGGTTTCTAAAATCTGTGCTTAAGATTTTCAGAGTAATAATTCTGAAAATCAGTGAAATTTTCACTGCTTTAATTAGCTTAGGATACAATTTTTAAAACCACGTATGTGATTTACAAAAATAAGAGCTGTATTTCCTTTATGAAGACATTGTCTTTTGGCCATTTTGAAAATCATATCCTAACTTTCCTACATGTCTTTGAAAATCCCTTTCCTAAAGTCTGAATGAGATTATTCCCTAATGCTACACTTTAAAAAATAGTATCAAGTATTGCTTTAAAGGTTTCATTTATTAAAGCAAATTCTCCCGTTTACCCCTCTCTTCATTTTTTACTTTCTGTCACAAGTTTATTTTCTTGCCTAGCATTCTTCAGGCACACACAAACTGAGAGGTGAGGGGAGCAGCAAATTCATCCATCTGTTGGCAAGGGATCCTTGCACTGAAATTATTTTTACCTGGTTAATGTGTCTCAGCTTGGATTTTGGGAACATCCACCAAATCAACTGAGAGTAAAGCTTTCTGACGTGGTTGTCATTTTTGGTTGTCATTTTAGCATGGCACACAAACATCCAGTGTCACTTTTACAAGGTTTATGAACCCTATCCCTGCTGAAGTCAGTGAGAGCTTTGTTACTGAAATCGGCAGAAGAAAAATGTCATGCGATGTCCCTTTTCTTGACTTATGCTAAACTGTGTGTCTTCTACTGACCAGAATATTTTCTTGGCTCTGTGATGCACCAGCTATTCTCCTGCCCTTTCTTTAGGTTTATCAGCCTCTTCTCTCCCATTTACCTTATTTCTCAGACTTGTTACCTGGTTGTTTTACTGAGTCCTGCAAAACTTCTGCTCCCGTCTGTGCATAGTATAAGAGGGAGTTCCATGTATCTAACAACTAAGTCTCATGCTAAAAGATACTTGGGAATCTCACAGTGCTTTCTGTATATGAGAGACTGCCGTTTCTGGGCCAAGTTAAAGAGAAACCATTTGAACCCATTATGATACAAAAGAAATATGATCAGAATTAGACATTCACATGTTTGAAACTGTTATGGGGATGGACAGCAGTGAGATAATATGCATAGCAGTATGGGAAGCGTATTAAAAAGTAGAAAGAATATTAGACAGAGTTATGTTGGTTAAACGCTGTAGGAATATGTCTGGTGGTTTTGTTGCACTAGCATCCTGGATAACATTTTTGAGCTCTTGAACATTTGCTCATAGGTGTTGAGTACTTTCTACAAGGTTGTTTAGTGCTTCTCAAAACTGAAGCTTTAATCATACCTTTTTCAGGTCAATGTCACATAGTACAGAATTTTAGCATACTTAAAAGTTTCATTTCTGTTATGCAGTCATTTGGCTGTATTTTTAATTATAGTATAGGGATAGTACTTTAAGGTATTATCTGCATTGTCAAAAATAATTGAATTTAAAAAAAACCCAAAACTGTTGTGTTTGTTTTCTGCAGCCCAGAGAGAGAATCTCCTGTTGACACAGAATTCAGGTACAGCACTTGAAAAACTAATGGGAACCTCCAAAGGTCCCTCCCAACCTCAGCCATTCTGTGAGTCTGTGAACATTCTTCAGAAGTGTCTGCACTTCATGAGTTGTCCCTCTGTAGGAGGGAAATAAGTTGTTGATGTGTCCAGCTACTGCGAGTTCTAGAGGTGAAAGCAAGCAAGTGACCCTTGCAGTTTAATAACAGCAAAAAAAGTATGCTTCTGAATATTTAGGTCTGGCAATTATCAGAATGTCCTATTACATACCATCAGGCAGAAAATAATGGAAGTGTGGTTTTTTTGTTAATGCAGTAATTTTATAGGACAGGATAGTACACATTCCTCTCATCTGGAGAACATTGAATTTAGAGTTGTTGACTGATACCAGAAACTAATGAATTGTGCAAAATAATCAAGATGAAGCCATAGCAATCCAAAACACCCAGGAAAGGCTTTGCAATGGATTATTTCCTCTTCCATTAGAATCATAACTCCATTGCATTTTAAGTGCATCTATTTTCTTTTAAAAATCGCCAGCATTTCAGACTTGGTAGGTTTATTAAGGCACTGAGATTCATATATGAATGTACTTTAACTAGTCTTATTTTCAGTGATTTGAATGTGTGCTGAGCCTGCTGGACTTAACAAAATGAAATGTGAAGATAGATTAATAACTTTAAACAAACAATCTTGACAATGTTTTTTCTGATCCTAAATTAATGAACAGGCTTGATCCTATTATTAGCCAAAGCACATAGTCTCCAGGGAGCTCAGGGAAGGTTTTCCGTACTTATTGTAAGTTGGATTTTGCTGTCTGCCTCTTTGTGCTATGGTTAGTCTATCTTCTGTTATGAAAGGAAAAAAGTACACTCCATTGATGAAAATGCATGCTTGTTTATGCAGTCTGGGAGTAGGAGGCAATTACTTCCACCCGCAGAATTGAAGTCCCTGTAAGTCTTTGTCTGCTAAGCTATTTGCTTGCATTCAGTTCAGGGCAGGCTTTCAGAGAAAGTGTTGAATACTCTGTTTCAGAATATTTTGTTCTCTGGATTTTTGGCCACAAGCTTCTCTGTTTCAGTAAAAGTTTTGTTCGATGCCTCTTTATTGTAAGAAGGACTGTAGACACACAATAGATTTCTCATACGATTGAGCACTTGCAAGCTTTTTGCTTATATCAAAACATGTTCTACCCTGTATGCCATCCTAGTGTCAATTTGCAATTAAGATTAATTTAGAGGGGTTTACTAAATTCTAAGTCCGTAATGAATTTTGGCAAGCTCATTGCTTATTCCCAAGTTCCTTGCAGTAATTAATTCTCACTGATGGCCTGAAAGCAGAACGTAAGCCAAACGTGAATGGTGTTCCCAGGCATTGTGCTGGTTCTTAGCATGGAGTGCATCTTACCGGCAGTGTCTGTACCTCCACTGAACAAAAGAACAGTTTTTACAAAAGTCGTAAAAACATTTTCCTCAGAACTTTGCTACTATTTTTCAAAAAATATATTAGAAGTAATGTTTCAATCACACTGAGAATTAAGAACAGCAAGGCACTGTTTCAAGCAATGAAATGAATGCTCAGAGCAAGTTTTTCTCAATCATTGGGATGAAAATTTCATACTAATTGAAAAAATGCTTCCCTCTTGAGGCAGAACTGAATGCTCTTTGAATTAGATTTTGGGACTGCCAACTGGGCTGCCTAGAGGATTTTTTTTCTGTATTTTTTCTTTTTTTTTTTTTTTTGTTTCTGTTTCATTTTCCAATAAAGAGAATTCATAAAACATAATTAAATTCTAATGAGCCATCAGATATTTGAACTTGGAAGCACATTAGCAGGGTAGAGTAACTGTGTGTTCTTTCAGGTCATGAAGGACAATTGGATCCTATAATCACTTCCAAGCAAGCTTCGTGAAAGCCTGAAAAAATGAGCAGGGCAAGTGACCTTAACTCCTGATAAAAAAAGATAAAGTGCCTGGTGTATTTTGGCAGCTCATGGTTTGAATTGCATTCAGGTCCAGCTAGAAAGAGGCTGCTGTAATGGCTGTCTAGCAGACAAAGGCTACCTCTGGATCAGAGGTCCTGTCTTTTTGTTGGATTATCTGATACAGCTGGAAAGAAAACAGATATACTTTTAGGCATATAATCCCTCTTTTGGCCATTTTCTGGAGAAACAGTGATATGCCAATGAGTTTTACAATAGTATCAGTTGCTCTAATAAAAAATGTTGCCTCTCTCCCAGCTCTGTCTTACTGAGGTCCTTAACACACAACAGCCAACAAACGCACTACTACTTCACTACTAGGCAGATACTTTTATTTTTAAATAGTAATAACAATAATCCCTATGAAATAAAATATGCATGGTGAGATCCTGTTGACCGTACCTGATAAGTTCTGCCTTCTGATGGTACATTATGGGGGCAATTCCACAGGGGGAAATTTAGCAAATATTTTTTGTCTGTGTTTCTTTTCTTGGCTTTATAGACATAGAAAGACTTTACCCACGGCTATCCATTTACTTTACGACTCAAGTTCTCTTCTTAGAATGGGGAAAATGTGTTGGAGGCAGAGGGAATTGCCTTTCTGCATGTGTGGAGTTATTTTTTTTAAACACCTTAAAAATATCTTTTTTAGAATGTCCCTCCTGAAATATGCTGCCTAACTAGTGATCTGCTATACATCTTTTAATTAGTCTATCAAAACAGAGCTGGGATTCAGTCTTTGGTAATTTTCTTCCTGCCGTCTGCACTGCTCAAGAGAGAGCTTTACTGAGCTGGCCTCTCCAAAACCCACCTCAGAGCAGAAAAAGAAGGAACAAACTGAAATGCAGTTAGGTGAACAATTTCAGTATTCTGTTGGAAGTTTAGCATCTTATTTCTTTCCTTGATGTGAGAGCTGTTGATTGACCTAAAGAAAAGAAATGAAAGACTGTTTTTGAAGAGTTAATACCAGTTTCTTCCTTGACAAGAAAATGGTTTCTAAAAATGCCTACTGTACTGGTAAGCTGGGAACTCTGTTGGGTTTTGGTTTGTTTTTTTTTTCCAGGAAAAGAGGCTCAGTAGCATACGCATCGCAGAAGCCTTGGTTGCTCAATGCCACAGTGGAAGAGAATATCACATTTGAAAGCCCTTTTAACAAACAGAGGTAATGGGTTCCAGCACTGTTACATGCTTTACTCCCCTTTTCCCTAAGTAGTGGAGTTGCGTCGGCCTCAGTTCACGCTCAAGTAACAGACCACACCTGTCTGAATATGACAAAAGACCTTAAGTTCTGCGCGGTCCTCCTTTGACCATGTTTTTTCTGAAGGATGCAAGGAGCAGAGTTCAGTCTCACTTGAACTCGAGTGTAGAAGTGTTCTCATTCCCAAGAACTGTGTTTGTTTAGCATGCAGTATTCTCTTCTATACACCTAGTTGACTAGTTTAACTGTCTTAGAAGGGCATTAGCTGTTTGGGAATGGGAATATTGTTTATTACAATTTCAGTGTTTGGTACAGTGTGAAGGATTAACGGGCTGCCTTTTTATTCTGTATAAATGCTCACCAAACGTTCTAAAATATTTAAAAGTTAATTGTTGGTATTCTGTCCCACTGCCCTTAAAAGAAGTGGTTGGTTATGTATTCATATCCTATATACATTTTTTTCTCGTCCTTGGATACTGAAACAAGCAACAAAGACCCTGGGCATGAAAAAAGTGAAATGCTAAACAGTAACAACATACTGTGGAAGAAGCTGTTCTTGTTTTGCCTGGTTTTAACTCTTAAATATTTTTAATTGGGAAGCTGACCTAAGATGCTTTTTCTTGGCTGAAATACTTGCCTGTGATTGAAAGGGATCCCATTAGAAAAATTAGTGGCTAACAAATGCATTTTCCACTGTGTGATTTTTCCAGCTGGTTAATTTTTGTTCCTCTGCAGATAGGAAATGTGCTTCTTTAGCAGTACCTGTGTGGATTTTGCATTACCTTTTTTTGTTTCCTCAGGTACAAAGCAGTAATTGATGCTTGTTCCCTCCAGCCTGATATTGACATTCTTCCTCACAGAGACCAAACCCAGATTGGAGAGAGGGTCAGTCAACAGCTACAGACTTCTATTTTTGTTTTAAATATATAGAGGGGGTTTTATTATTTTGTTGTGTTCTTAAAATCTTGCTGGTTATTTGGCAACAAAGGTAATCTCTTAGTTAAGTGTAGGTCTGGGTCATTAGTCTGAAAGCTTATTGCTCAGTAAACATGGAAACACTGTCATTTATGTGAGATGCAATGATTTAAATGTGCAGCTATCAGAATGTTTGACTAATTCTGTGGCCACTATCTCAGATATCCTGACTTCACAGTGCATTTTTTGGTTTCTTTAGGAGTAACATAAAAATAAATAATTCACTGATTTTTAGAGCCCCTTCATTTAGAAAAGGGCAGTTGTTTAATCAATGGCAAATGAAGCTTTATCACATCAGGGAAGATTAGGGGGTGACAAGAAAGGAAATAGAAGTCACAAATTTGTAAACAATTTACTCTGACATACTGGCACTGTCACAAACAAAACAAAAAACCCAAACCCCCTCAAAACCCCAACAAACCATGCTGCACAAGGATACCTTTGAAGATACATTTCTGTGCCTAATCTCCTCACTGGCTACCATGTTATTTTTAAATGGATTAGTTCCTAACCCAATTCATTTTGTAGCCAAACAAATGGTTTTTGACAGGAGGGAAGTAGAGGGGAGGGAGAAGGTGGGGTAGCATCTTTTGGCAGTAGGACTGGCTTGTTAGAGCTGAAGGTGTTTGTGGAACTGCAGGTGGATCGCAGAAGGATAAGTAACTTAGAGCAGGGTGGTAGCAGGGGACTAAGGGCCAAAAACAAGTACAGGTAATGTTCACCTCAGTATGGTCTGACCTCCCAGCTACCAGTTACTGATTACAGTATATAGTGGAGCTGATACAGTGTAACAGCATAGAGTTAAAAAATAATAGCTAAAAAAACAGGACACAGACTCGTAAGGCTAACCTTTGAGTAGAAGTCTAGTTCTGTCTGCAGAATATCTGTGCCACCTACACCATTATGTCACCACAAGCCGTTAAACATTTCCTATTCCTCTGGTATGTATGGAGTACAGCTCTGGCTTTTCTAACAATTTGTGGACTGTGTCCCAGCTGAATTGCAGGCCCACGCTTTTGAAAAATTTCTCTGGGTTTCTTTGTACAGAAAGTCTTTCGTGGATAATACAATCAAAATATGAATATTCAATTGATATTTTTATAACTGTCTGATTGTTTTTCTTCTGCTTATTTCCAGGGCATTAATCTGTCTGGAGGGCAGCGCCAACGTATCAGTGTGGCAAGGGCACTTTACCAGCAGACAAATGTTGTGTTCCTGGTGAGTAGGTGCCATTATGTTTATGCTGCAAACAGAAGCAGGAGATGCGAGCATTTAGACTATTTCATGGGTAACACACATAGAACACTGGGCTTCACTGAGCTAAGCCCAATGTGCACTGTTTATTTTATATCCATTTTTAGCTAGCCTGCAGGTAAGAACCATTTTGTAAATGCTGCAGACAGATAGGTATTAGGATATAAATTGAAATGCTGATGCTTGCCCTCCCAGTCTATTGAAATTTCTTTCTGAGCCTTGTGTTTTGTACTTAGAAATTTAAGTCTCGGATGTATTCATAAAATTCCCAAGCTGTCTCAGGCCTAAAATTAATGTTGTCCTGTGTCTGGGGTGTTTCCTTTCTGGAACAAACTAATCTGTCTTCCCACTCTGAACTGCTTGTTGTATATCCTGTCCCAGCTTCAACAGAAGTGCTATGGAAAAGGCAGTGAGAGCAGGCTCTAAAAACTTAATAGATGGGAAAATGGATGCATCCTGCACGCTTGTTAGTGGTGAGCTTGCTGGCTTTCCAATTTAGGACTTCCTCCTTAAGTTCAGTTTTCAAGGAGCTTTGAATCCAGCTGTTATGACAGCCAGACATGAGTCACATGGGATTAGAAAAGCTGTGCACACATTCAGGGAGGTTACTTAGACCTCTAAAGTCTGGGAGGTTACTTAGACCTTTCTCTGTAATTAGGCTGGTCAGTATGTGTTTGCTTTGTGTGCGGGGCATTTCCAGGCACTGACCAGAATGCAGGACAGCAGAGAGCAGTTGGGCCAGGTGCTGCAATTCAGCAGATCCAGTACTGGGCTGTAACTTGGTTTTGTCCTTTTGTGCAGGACGCTCACTAATCTCCTAATAGCAGCAGGTTCTCATGTGGTTTGCTAATGTAAAAGCACCAACTAAGAAACTCTCTTCCAGTTACTAATCTTTCAAAAATAAACAGGAATCCTATATATTAGTATTTGCAAGCACTGAATTCTTTTAAGACTGATTTTGTAAACAAATGCTTATGAAACTTTGTTCTCACGAGTGTGCACCTCATATTCAGTAACCTTTCATATTCCCTAAACTTTTGCAGATCTGAAAAAAAGGTCGTGATAATTCATTACATATTTTATTCTTAATTACATTCATTCATTTGGCGTGTTTTGTCACATGTCAGACTAGTCCTGTAGCTGAACCGATTTTTTTCAGGTATCTTGTAATCAATGCATCATTATAATCATATATGGTGAGTGCTGCCTTAACGAACAGCCTCTCCTGGCTCCACAGTGCAATGTCATGTTCTGTGGACTGGCATTTGCAGCTTGCAGAAGTGCAGCATTGCATACGAGGTGGCTGTGCACAAACTCAGCTCAGAATGATGTTCAGGTCGGTGCCAGAGCTGAAGAGCACAGCAGTAAAGCTGAACACATAGGTCCATGCTTAGTGAAAATAGAGCACACAAGTTTTTCCGGATAAATTCTGTATCACAGGTCTGTGTTTGTGTTGCAAACATACTTTTTAATTGCACTATGTTATGATGCTCTGATTTATTAGAGCTTAAGTGGTCATATTTATCTTACTGTTGATTTCAGCTATTTTTGGTTTTGTAGATACATGAAAGCAACAACACTAAAGTATGTAATGCAGTCAAAATAGAAATTGTTGCAAAATCGAAGGGAATAAAAATTCAAGGTCATTTTCTAACACACTCATCTTTTTGCTTATCTCTCTCCCTAACTAATTGATGGCAATTATGTCACTCAGCGAAATCTGAATTAATTCAAACTCAACCCTAGTTTATCAGCAAATTTCTGGAAAAAAGAAAACAAAATTTGATTTTTAAGAAATCCTGGGCTTAGTATAATAGTATGAAATAGTAGTATTAAGTAAATCCTACAGCCAATATTAGTAGTGCAAGCAGAAATAATAGATTTGTAATTCCGTATAGATAGAATTAAGTAAACAAGTCCCCCAAAAGATGGTACAGATTAGCTTATGCCTAAATTGATTACATATAATTAATTGACTCAGTAAGATAATCTGGGTCATAAATTAAGCAGAGCAGAGACATCAAACTGATGAATATTTCTCCTTTTGTGATTCTTTGTTAATGGAGTTTTGATGTATGGATTAAAAAAATAATCAGAAGGTAATTATGTACAACGGAAATAACAATGTGTTCTTTGTCACTGTCCCTGGAGCAGTTTGTGTAATATCTGCCATAGACATATATTTCTGCACTGTCTTGCGTCTGACAAACAACGTACTGCAGTTATGTAGCTATGGAACGCATCTGCTAAGAGAGGAGAGTTCCCAGAAAGCCTCAGGAAATCATAGCATTCGCACAGCTGGTCTTACCGTACGTCTGAGTGCTCACTGCAGAAAGACAGTTCAAGGCTTGTTGTTATGTAATTTAAGACAAGCATTGCTCAGAACAATTTTCATCTTCAGATGGCTTCTTTTGGTTGTCTGTACTGATCCTAACTGGTTTTACTGGTATTAAAATCCCATAAATGTTGGCTCCAAAAGCTGACCTCTTTTCCTTATGACAGGATGATCCATTTTCTGCACTGGATATTCACTTAAGTGACCATCTCATGCAAGAAGGGATCCTGAAAATGCTGCGGGAAGACAAGCGGACTGTCGTGCTAGTAACTCACAAGCTGCAGTACTTACCCCATGCTGACTGGGTAAGAGAGATCTTCCCATTTGTTACGAAGAGGCAAGAGTGTGGCATGAATATGTCTTGCTACAAAATAAGGGGTTTTGCTTCATTTTTCCACCAAGTGGTAGTTTAGTCAGAAGAGACATAATAAAGAACCTCTGAAAATTAGCCAGTGAGTTTAGGGTGCCATAATTTTGGGATTCCCATCTTAGAACACTTAAAAAGGTTGGGTTTTCATAGAGCTGATAGTTAATACCCTCATGAAAGCGGGCTGCATTTAAAATATATTGCGTACCCAAAACCATTAGTTATACCATAAATTTTTGCTCATTTTTTAATCTCAAAACAGTGAAATGTTTGAGCAACATATTTGCCTCTGCTGGGATGTTACTAGGAATGTGACTGTGCTGTCAGAGTGTGTTTATGGATATTGAGGTGCGTGGAAATATAAGGAAAAAAAACAGTATTTCCTTGTGGTTAGTACTAGTACCTAATGTATCAAGAACATCTTTACCATTTCTTAAAACTTTGCCAACATACAAATGTTTAGTATTCAAATGTTTTGTTAGGTTTCTCTGTTACATCTTGTAGTTTACAGGAAAAAAAATGAAGGCATGGTTTCTAGAACAGTTGGCAATTGCAAATGTCAAAGTTGAAGCAAATCAAGAAGAAGAAGGAGGTTTGGGGTTTTGGGATTTTTTTAATATTTTTTTTTAGTTCATTGGTTCACACTGGCCTTGCGCTTTGTTCTCCTGCAGTTATCCAGCTACAATATCATAGGTCTTCTTGCCCATGAGGATTGATGACTGCAGTTATGCCTCCTAGCAGGACTCTGTCTCATTTGCAGCTTGCACAGACCATAGCAGCTGTTACTCTGTCTAAAGAAATCATATTTCAGCTGCTTTCTGTTCTTCATATTGGCTTGCTATAAAGTTGCAGATAGACATTAATCTTGTTCTGGTTATCTTTTTGGTAAGCAGCATTTATCCTTTATGGTGTCTGCTGTGACCTTGTCCCTCAGTTGTACACCTTTAGGAATTACTGCTGTTCTCAACACAGTTCTGGTTTTCTGGTTAGTGTCTCTCAGGATACAGGAATTTTCTGCCTTCTTGCCCTGAGATCCATCTTAGCTTCCTTTTTTTCAATTGTTATATTTGCAGTTTTTAAAATATTCACAGCTATGGCCTTGTATCAGTATAATCCTTTTCATTTTCTTTATGAATGTCAGGCCCATTTGTAAGTGCTTGTGTTTTATGAAATACCCTGAGAATTATTTTATTTTTATTATCTTCTAACTGGGTTTCAGTAGTGTTTCATGAAATATACTGTTCCAAACAGCCTGTCAGACAGGAAGGATTTGTATTAATTAAGCTTATAATTAAATATTCATTAAGAAATAGTTCAGGATTTTTTTCTAAGCACAGGTTTCCTTAAGCCTTAGCAAGTCTTACCCAATGGAGTGCAGCAGAAATATTTATTTTATTAAGGAATTTTAAATATATATATAATTTGAAGTATATGTGATGGCCCCCCTAAATCTTTGTACCAAAACCCTCAGAAGAATTCAAGATCCAGCCCAACTACAGGTTTCCTGAATAAATTGACCACAAAAAGATCCTTGTTTATTTTTTTCCTTTCTCCTGGTGTAAATAGTGATAAGCAGAATAGATTATTTCCGTAGCCCCCACTCATGGAAATTTCTGAGTTTGCAGGGAGAGAGAAAAATAAAAACTGCATTAACTGTTTTCTAATGGTGTCACATGGGTTTACAGTCCACATGCCTCATTTTCCAATTTTCCATGTCAGATCTGAAGTGGAGGTAGTTACGCTGTGTGTATAATGTAGTAACACTGGTATAAACCTGGAAACTACACCCTTCAGACTTTGCTGTATATAGTTTGTTTCTTTTCAAACTGTGTCCACTATTTATGCTTTTAAAAGCTTTAGGGATTCAAATTCCCTAGCTTTTCCTTATCGGCTCCATGATATCAAACAGATGGTGGAGCCAGCATGGTCGTATCTAATTGCCTGAATGAGGGTAAAACACACTGCACACAGTGTGTTGCTAAAAGCCTTTTCCTTTTAGGAGGTAAAAGAACTCTAAAATCTTATCTTGCTAATGACTTGTATTTAGGAAGAGTAATGCACTCTCCTGTCTGCTGACAGGGACCTCGTTCGTCTTCTAAAGCAGCCTGCCTTTCTGAAAGCATGAAGTGCAGGAAGTTTCTGATTTTGCAGCATCTTGAGTAAAGGGGATAGAGGCAAGGGATAAGCTCACTGTCTTTTTAGAAGACAAATTTGTTCACAGAAATATTCTTTATTTAAGAAAAGAGGAAATTCTGTCCAGGCACAGCAACATAGCTTTAAAATAAATAGAGATATATGGCTATTTGTCTCACCACTTGTGTTTCTAACTTTTTAGATAATCGCAATGAAAGATGGTAACATCCAGAGAGAAGGAACACTCAAGGACATTCAGAAATCTGAGACTGAGCTTTTTGAACACTGGAAGACATTAATGAATCGGCAAGACCAAGAGCTAGAGAAGGTTTCTGATGGGCAGGGCAATCGACATTTGTGAAAAATGTGACTTTTTTTTTCTTAGGATGAAAACATTAGCAAGGATTGACATGCTGTGTGTGATCTCTAGTTTGAATGTAGTACTACTATTACCATTCATATTTGTCTATTAAGAGAAATGCCTTTATCTGGACTTCTCATATTTCCTCAAGACTATTTCCTCTGATTTATTCTTGATAGGAAGCCCTACCAAAATATTCTTGTCTAAGAAATATTAAATTGGGCCGTTTTAAGAAAACATTGGTAATACGCAATACTGACAACTACTTCTAGAAATATGCCTGAATTTACTCATTGCATTGCGTAGAAGTTTTTCAGATGTGCCTATATCAAGCCTTCTACATTATTAACACATTTTGTCTTTAATACTGTAATGCAGGAAGAACAAGATATTAATCTTATAGTTCTTATTAACCAGGGATATCTGTATAAGTTGAGATTCCAAGAGGGTTGGGATTGACAACCTGAGATTAATGTCAGCTATCTAATTTATGTCCTTTGGTTTTACACAGAGGTAGCAAATCAATCACTTATCACCACCTGCTGTAAAAGTCGCACTTTTATTTTTCACTCATGTTCTGATTGAAAACAAATTTTGTCACAGTTGGTAATTTTTTTATTAATTTTCTGTCTGAAAACATATGAACTGTCCCTTTTATAGGAAACTACTATTGAAACAAAAACCGTTTTGGAAAGAACAAATCTCCGGAGAACTATGTATTCCCGTGAAGCTCTGCTGAAAGATGATGAAGAGGATGAAGGTAAAACGGCGCCCTTTGAACCCAGTACCACTGCATTACTGTTGCACAGTTAAATTATATTAGAATGAATTAACATAATTAAAACTGGTAAAAGAATAATCATTTTTCAGGTGGGTTGTGATTTGTAAGAGTGCTATTTCCATTGATTTTAGCTCTGGACTACAGTGATTTCAAGAATTCAGAAGTCATAGCTTCCTCCAAACTGTCAAGGTTTTTTTCTTATACTTGAACATGATTTGATAATGAGAGAGGAGTAATATTGAATCATTTATGCTGGGTGAGCTTCAAACCTGTCAGTGGCTAAACACACTTGTTTAAGGTTTTACACAGGAAAAAATTGCAATTCATTTTTATCAATCCAGTACTTTTAAATTGCAAAGAAGTGGCTGAAGACAGTGATCGCCTAGTGCTAAGGTTTTTTGCATTGCTCCTAACTTCAGTGGATTAATGTGTGCGTGCCTGAGCAGGTAATTTCACCTTAAAGCCACTCTTTACCCTGTATGATGAGACCTGTTTTGTGGCTGCCGCTTTCCCTGTGAAAGGTGTGTGTGAGCAGGTCAGTGTGGCTGTACTTTTTTTCTTGCCCATTGCAGAAGAAGCAACAGAAAGTGATGATGAAGACAACCTGTCTTCAGTGCTGCACCAGAGAGCAAAGATGCCCTGGAGAGCCTGTGGCAAGTACCTCAGTGCAGCAGTGCCGCTGCTGGTTCTGTCCCAGCTGCTGAAGCACACAGTGATGGTGGCCATTGACTACTGCCTGGCGCGCTGGACCTCGGATGCCATTTCTGGAAAGACAGAGCTAGAGCTGAGAAACTGCTCTCACTGTGAGGTATGCAACACTTCATCCACCTTCCACTTTTGATTTAACCAGTGCTGATCTTCCACTGTCAACCTCTGCTCCAAGATGGGTATGCGAAGTGCTATATTTCTACTCATAGAGCCACTCCAGAGCATTTTGAAGGTGGTGTGGCCAAAACCAGGACAGAAGGTTAATGCATTTTCGAGTACACAGTGCAATGAAACTAGCAATTAAGTTTTGTGCATTGTTGTTTTCCTTTTGTTAGATTTGTTGTATTCTCTAGCTGATATGCCTAAACCTTGGTCTCTGAAGTAATTTTAATATCATAGCTCTTTTTTTTTTTTCCTGTACTGTTGCATTCTCACTGCAAGTAGGGCTTTCAGGTTATGTAACATATGGGAAACACAGGTTTGTTTAGGTTTTTTTTATGATGAGCACACTTTTTTTGATTGATTTTTATGTGAATTCCACATGGAACTGACCACAGTGTTACGCAGCACTGTACTCGGTATGTATAAAGCAGTAGTGGAGGGATTTTGTTAGAACTGAGATTGTTTTCCGTAGCAGGATTTAGTGCCAACAAATAATCCACATTAACGTTTGGAAAGTGCATGCATGCTTTCATCTCTAAAAGATGCTTTATTGATGCTGGGGTTTAATATGAAAATAGTATTTCAAAATAAAAACTATTATATTCTGTTCCTATAAAAAATAGATCAAAACAACAAAGCCATAATAAATGCCTTGAAGATGTTTTTTCTTCAGATGAAATTATCAAATATAACTTTTCAGGGTTTTTTGTAGTATTCTATGATTTAAAATTACTGATTAATCTTATTTTCATGCCAACACTTCTCTCTCCGAAGGATAATAAATTGTGGTTTAAGATGGTTGAAAGTCATTGGCAATCTAATTTAAGAAGGAAAAAGGATTTACTCCTTCCATTTTTTCAGTCCTGTGTTCGTATTTTTACAATAAAATTTAAACATAATTTACAGTGAATAATTTTTTTACTCTTTCTTTCTTAGGATTTCAACCATTCTCCGTATTCAAAAGTTTTCAGCATTCTCTGCTGTCTTGGGATTGTGTTATGTCTTGTCACATCAATAGCGGTGGAGTGGACTGGCTTGAAAGTCACCAAAAAGCTGCACTCTTCTTTACTTAATAAAATTATTTTGGCTCCAATGAGGTATTTCTCTGATGGTAATACAAATTATATTGTAGTCATTTGGTGTTCCTTACTTCAAGGCAGTCTTCTAAGCACAGTTTTTATTAAGAAGTGACTGTGAATTGCTTTTTTTAATGTGTCATTGAAAATCACCAGGTATCAAACCACTGAGCAATTTCTGAAAATGGTACCCAGGCTGCTTGAGTTCTTAGACACCAGTCAAATGCCTCTCCTGCTTGACTGTGACTTCGGAGGTTTATTTCCTTGCATGTTTAATTTCTCTTTGCTGTTTTTAATTAGGGAGGAAGCACAATTATTGATCAATGTGTTGTACAGTTCATTCATAGTGTGCATCATAATCAGTGGAAATATTTACTGTCAGGCAGTGATTGTGCAAGCCTAGGAAGATAATGGGCTTAGACAAGTGTTAGCACAGGCACCATTAGAGTACACTGGGATGCAGAGATACCAGTAAGGCCTTTGTTGTCCTGCATTAAGTTTTCTTTCTAGTGCATGAAAGGGAAGCTGTAGCTTGATTCAAACCTGCAGCTGTTACTTAACACAAGGAAAAATACCTTCTTATTTTGAAGCTAATGGTATCTGACCCAGAAACCATGGAGAAATAATATACACGAAAAACATAAGATTTTTTTTAAAAAAACTTTTTTTTTTTCAGGATAGAATTATACTTCTGGTTCAACATGAGTTATGGAACAATTAACAATTCCAGAGCAGTAATGAAGTTTGCATTTTGCATATGCAAATGGAAGGTCTTTTAATATATTATTCCAACAACTGTTCTTAGTTATGCATTTCTGTTCCCAGAAAAATACAGGACTTGCAGTTTAACTTTGTTTGCATGTTTCATGAATTGAAGAGGCATCACATTGCAAATCTGAAAGGATTTTTTAAAATTTAATCATGTGATTTGCATAGCTTAGGCAGTAGAGGGAGCTGAGGACATGCTTGGTGTTGTTGCATTACATTCAAGACTGTCATTTTATCGAAAAGCCATTCTTACAGGGAAAATTGAGAAACTTTACTGTGGTTGTCAATTTATTTGCGTGTATCTGATACAGTACCTAGCTTAAGGAAGACAGAAAAAAAAATTAAATCTATTCTAGTATCAGTATTGTAATCTTTCCCATTTCTTGTCTCATTTTAGGTTTTTTGAAACAACACCTCTGGGAAGCATATTGAACAGATTTTCAGCTGACTGCAACACCATTGACCAGGTATTGAATAAATATATTCAAGCTGCCAAGTTATCCTATCTTTTCCAGTCTGAAAGACTGGATTTTCATTTATTGTATACTCATTTAGATAAAGTTTACTGATTATCTATACTTTTGACCACTATATCAATTTGCATAATGATTTTCTAGTTTCAGAATTAATTCCTCATCTTAAATGCACGTTGAAAAACCATTTATTTGATTAAGATGCCCTGTACAGAAAAGGAAAACAAAATTAGATCAATAGTGATATCTCCAAATTAAGAGGATCTACTTTTTTTAAAAGTGGGTAAACACATTAGCTTGACACATATGAGCAAATTAAATGAGAAAAAAGCAAATGCTGTTGCCCAAAGTCTTGATAGCAGACTGCACTGCCAGTTCATAGGATCGATGCAGACGCTGAAATGGTCTGTTGCATCCCATCTGTAATGCTCTGACACAAGGATTTGTGGTCCACAATGCAGACATGTGAAGCAGCCCCAGAGAAATTCCTTCAGACTTTCCCAAAAAACAGTAGTCAATTCAGAAGCAGACTTGTATGTTTAGTGCTTCAAATCCTCAAAAATTTTTGCTTGTATAAGTGGGAGAAAGGAAAATGAAATAATGCTATTTTAAACTTGGGAAGTTATGGAAGATTCTGCATGCTTATTCTTCTTTGTCTATACAGCACATCCCAGCTACCTTGGAGTGCTTGAGTCGCTCCACTTTGCTGTGTGTATCTGCTCTTGCTGTCATCTCATACGTCACACCAATGTTTGTCATTGCCCTGGTTCCCCTCGCTATCATGTGTTACTTCATCCAGAAGTACTTCCGAGTGGCATCACGGTAAGAGCATAAACCAGTATCATTCTGACAATAGAAACAGTTGGAGTGCTGGGGAACTTCATGTGTAAAATTGGTCCAGTCAAAGCTATGGCCCTGTCTGAAAGTGAGCCAAATCCCCTATAGTGAAAGTGTGTCATTTTACCAGTGCCTTTGTCAGCAGCTCTTCAAGCAGACTTTCTGGGAGGCTTGAGCAGGGTCTTTGTCCCTGATCAAAGTTTCTTAGAGTTCACAGGACACAAAAAAAATAATTGGCTTCAGTCCTCCTGACCAAGTCCAAGAAAATGTGGTGACAGAATAGGGGAACTGATGTCTGCTGATCCAGGTAGAAGTGGAAATCTGTAAAACCAGGAAGAGGGTGGGGAATGCAGTATAACCATGGCAGTACTGCTGCCCATTAAGGATCCAACATGCATGAGCATCCTCTCTTGTTCTGGGTGCCTTTTAGTTTTTAACAAGTTGAAAAATTTTATCCGTATCTGATTTTTTTTCTGTTCTGAAGTTATACAGCTTCTCTCCCAGTGGCCCTGAAGAAGCATTTGCAGCAATGCTGCATTTGTCCCTCCATGTATGCATGAATCAAGAGGGAGTCTGCAACCAATTTACTTCCTGCTGGAAGGAACTGAGACTAAATAGAATTTAACCCCACGTGTTTCCACTGATTTATGACTAAACATGAAATTGAGAAGCACAACCTAATGATGAGTGTGGGCTCCCATTTGCTCTACTGGGTGCATGAGCTGTTAGCTCAGTGAGAAGCTGTGCTGACATCTGGGGATGGAGATGGGAGAGAGAGGAAGTTGCCTTCTGCTTAACTTGAACTCTTATTTGCAGTGTGTTGTTAAATTTATATTCAGCATAGAGCCAGAATGATGTTTAAATGAATAAACAGTTGAGTATAAGAAACAGGAATATAGGAGAAATGGGGGAAGGCAGTGAAGGGAAAAAAAGCAGTCAGAACTCCAGTACTATTTGTATTCAAATTTTAAAAGAAAAATCCTCCTGGGTTCTTCATTCCCTGCTCAGAGACATGCAGCACTGCCTTGCATTGTATTGGAACCTTACATATATAATTATTGTGCTGATATTCCCTTTCACTCCCTGGGTCTGTTTCAAGAGAATAACTGTACAACAAAACTGGCTTTTTACAAAACTCTTTTCATAACCCTCGCCAGGGACCTGCAGCAGCTGGATGACAGCACTCAGCTACCATTACTCTCCCATTTTTCAGAGACTGTTGAAGGTCTTACCACCATCCGAGCCTTCAGGTACAGTTTTAAGAAACATGTTACCTCACTTTTGAATATCTATCTCTGATTCTGTTCTGCAACTGTGCAGTTATAAGTAATGGTTATTTGGCTTGCCTGGAAAATCCAGAGTCCCCAGAACACTGATAAGGGAGAACTCCAAAACACTGAAGAACTTAAAGCATTTTGCATGTGGAGGGGTTACTGTACGAGCTAATGAGTGTCAGCTGCCCTGTGGTAACTCCATACACTTGCACGCAGCCTGGAAAAAAAACTTGTGGGCAAATGTGATTTAGCTTGCAATTACCGCAGCATACGGTGTGGCAGGCTATGCGCTTGGACAGTTTCCATGAAACAACTAATATTCACTAACTTGTTATGCCACAGTCATTTGTCTGTGAGTTGATGTCCTGGCAAGATAAACTATGCATGCTAGCGACTTCAGAGGATACAGTAGCACTCTAAATTATTTTTCAGGTTGGTAGCTGAAAATGTGGGGTTTTGTACTGATTTTGAAAATATACAAGCTGGAGACAGAGTCCTTCATTGCCTGGTTTGATTCATTTTTCTGTCCACATAAGCTCACAGGAGCAACCCATAAATACCTGATGATGTGCCTGGGTTGTGTATCTGTTATAAAAATGGCAGTCATGCTGATACTAGCAGAGGTACCAATAAAACTATTGCTGAGCTTACCAGCTGCTTTCAAAAAGCTATTCTTGGCTCTTCCCAGTTGACTCAAATGTGGTCAACTGTCTTCCACACCCATCTCATCTAGATGTCTACACGTTTTGCTGGTTAACTATTACTGTTATCATTCTATCTTTCAAATGGTGGTGCTTATTCCTCCTACCCTATAATGTTAATTTTATAATAGAAGTAATGCACAAAGGTAACTCTTCTTAAACTATTCTAAATAGGATATAAATAGCTCAATGAAAGAACACCCAGTTTAAGAGTTTGTTTCTTTTTAACTGAAGGTAGCTTCCTGAAGAGTGGTAGAACAGCATAGTATTTTCCATTATTAATTACTGTTATTGCGTATTTAATTCTTTAAGTGCCCACAGTGTTCTCTAGTTTGTAGCTATGTCTGTGTTCAATTTTAAGGAAATTCAGTTTCTCTTATAACTGTTGCTTTTCTCATCCATATATTCTTCTATTTCTTCAAGATCTTTAGAGTATTATGGCTGTATATTTTCAGGTGTTGATACAATAAATAATATTCAGTGCCATCTAGATAATATTTTCTGTCATTTGGAGCGTTCCCTCTTGATTCTTCCTATCACCGTGAAATGAATTCCTCTGTGAAAGAATCATTTGGTGCCTCCTTTTTCTCAAATCCTGTAGTAACTGATGTGTGTCTGACCCAACAGCCACGTGCCTCAGTAGGTTCTGTATTCCATGTGCCTGCCAGCCTCCCGCATGGGCTGGTAACCTGGCTATTTTTAGGACTGTGTAGCTTTTCAGCTGCCTAACATATTAGCAAGAGTGAAGTTGAGACTTGCTAGCTTCAGCATCCCTAAAAATAACACTAATTCAGGAATCTAGTCACAAAGTTAAGAGGTGCCAGTTGTTCCTGGAGTGTCCTTATCCTTGGTAATGCTCCATCCTACGCTTACTCAGAATGCATAAAGAAAGAAATGTACAAAAAAAATCCAGGGGGAGATGAGAAAGACAGCTACTGCTGCAGCTATAAATACACCTGGAGCAGATGCCCTGGCCTGATTTGTAGTTTGCTATCTGGCACTTCAGATAGCGTTGGTGCTAAATCGTCAATAAAATGTAAATGTGAAGGCTTTCACAAAGACTGGTCTGTATTCTGAGAGGCGTGGTAATCTGGGGACAGTTTCTGAAGAGAAATTCTGATATTTTTGCAGTATTCCATCAACAGTGGTAACTTTGCCTGCATCCCTATTCCATGTGCATATGCGTGACTGACTCATGATGCATACCTCACATCTTCTAAGGCATATCTGCATCAATTAAGACCTCATGGTATAGAGATAGGAAAGCTAAATGTGACTGAATTGGTTCCAGAAGCAGTACAGCCATCTCTGTATGTTAGGGCACTTAGGTAATTGGTCCTGAGGAAAGGCAAGGCTCGCTGGCTCTGACACTCGTGACACTAATGCTCGCTTTCAGGAACAACCATTCTAGGCTATGCAAACACACCAACGTGCTCAGAGCCAGCCCAGCCCGTTCTCTCTCCATGGCACGCAGCAGACATGTCTCTCATGTCTGGCACATGGCTAAGTTGTGAACAGCTAAATTATTTCCACAAAGTAGCACTTCCTACTTTTCCTCAAAAGGATAAATGATTTATGTAAAGTCATAACTTTATTATACTGTACTCAGAAGAAGGATTAAGGTACTCTGCAGTGAACAAATTTGAAAGCTTCTCTAAGCCACATGCTTCATACTTAAACAAAACACTGTCTTATCTTTCTCCCATATCAGTATAAGGAGAGCTGAGTTTATAAATAAATAGAGCTTGTTGCAATCATAATAGCTAAGGGTATAAATAGGGCAAAGTTTTATAGGAGGAGATTAGCAAGTTTGTTAAACTTGCTAATGTAAGGAAGGGGGGGAAAAAGGCAAACTTTGAGTGCTTTATTAAACTAGATCTTCAGGCCTTCAAGCTTGTGTTACTACCCTGGAAAAGGCTTTTGTGCCAGACTTCTTTATTATTAGACATAATTATTGATACACATTAATTTACACCTATGCAAATAAATATACCCAGGTAAAAGAGGTGACTGACTTCCATGCTTGCTAGAACCCCAGTCTAAATACGTGTAACAGGGGATCATCTTCCATATCTGCTGAATTCAAGGCAAAATTCATTGGTGCGGCTATTCTGGTGATTGGGTGCAGACCCATTACAATAAACAGGCCTATTTTCCATAAATCTGATTTTGTGTTCTGTGGCTAATTCATTTGGGGTGGGGGAAAAACACAGTTCTTTCCAGTCTCTGTTACTTTTTGTTGCACCACGTGCTTGGACTTCTGTTTTCTTAAGTGCTCCATTTGTTTAGCGATAAGGACAAACATGTTTGTCTAACACTGTAGCTACCACAACTAGAGGTAATTTGACTTTATAAATGGTTACAATTTCTAGGCACTACAGTAATACAAATTTTAAAGCTTGAGTTTATATCATTGAGAAGAGGAACTGCGTTCTGCAGAACTAATGCTTGTTTTCACAACTACATGCATGTATTATTTCTCTCGTGTATTTTTAGGTTTCTTTTAGTTTTAGATTTGTGTCTCTTAGAGTTACCATGTAATAAAAGACATTTAGAAAATGCCCAGTGTGATCCAGAAGTCCCACATAGAGTTTCATCAATGCCATAACATCCTGAATATACAAGTACAGTTTGCATGCGTCTAATACAAGTCTACAGATGATGTCACTCCAAACTCTTGATGGGCTGATTTAGACCCTGCATCAAGCTGCCCGTGAGCATATGCCCCCAGAAATTAAATTTTACTTTTCATTTTTGTAAGATCTGAAGTCCTGACCTTTTCTTCTTTTTCTTAGGTATGAAGCCAAATTTCGACAAAAACTTCTTGAATACACAGATTCCAACAATATTGCTTCCCTTTTCCTTACAGCTGCCAATCGTTGGCTGGAAGTCCGCATGGCAAGTACATTATTTTTGTGTCTACACAATGAATTTATGTTACTTCATTCCAAGCAATCTGATGAGGCATCCAACAGTTATCCAGCCTCATCTGGGTTTCAAAGCTATACCTTTACCCTTTATATCTATATCTCTCTATCTATAATGAACATGTGCCCAGCCCATCCTGTAAACTGGATGGAGTATGAATTTTCCCCATAGCCTGCAGCTGTTTCTCCAAGACAAGAATAGTTTTTAGAGGTCACCTTGGCTCCTGTGTGTGCAAAGAGTGATCAGAGCTGGTCGAGCTGTGCCGCCAGCCAAAATGCCTTTGTGGGACTGTGTTAGTGTCAGCAGGCCTTTGCCTTGTGGTTCCCCAGGAACATTTCAGCATCTTGGAAGGTCTCTTAATAAGCAGCAGGACGTAGGCAGGTTTGCGCCTGTTTTGGGTCATCTGAAGAATACCAAAGATATTCAGCTGCCTATTTCCTTAGAGTGCTCGGTAAAGTGGCCTGGCATGCGAAATTATTTATTAAAAATAATTCCCTGAGAAGTAAATGAAGTAATTTTATCTTGTGGATGGTGATATTTCTATCAGGCTTTGTTAGATACAGGTGTAGTACTGCTGTTGTGGTAACATGGGGTCCTTCTATATGTGCTAAGTGTATGTTAACTCATATTTCATGTTACACTCCATTTTGGACTCCATTTTAGCTGGTACCTTGTGCTACTTAAATTCAGATATTGAGTATGACTTAAATAAGATATTACTACCCTTTTCTACGTTCAGTCCTAGACCATCTGAAGTCCCTAATTCTGATCATTGCCTGTGTCACTAAACAGTACTAATATAGACAAGTGACAATTTCCTCCTACAGAGTTCATTTTCCAACCTGTTCCATAATTTTACTCAAAGACTTGTCTGTCGGAAGTGAAATCATAATGGTTTAAATTAAAGCAGCAAAAGCCCATCACAGGTGGACACAGTCTGACTAATAGGTACATGCTGGGCAAGAACAGCTTGTTGGAATAAACATGGATGATAGCCACCCAGCAGCAACTGCAGTGCCTCCCATCATCAGCCGCAGAAGGGATCACATGAGCATTTCCCTCCTGCCCCAGGTAACATCAGCTGCACGGTGTCAGCCACCTCCACTATGTGCTTACGATATCTGTGTTGACTTCTCCAGAAGATGAGGAGTGTTAGTACAACTCCTTCTCTGTACAACAGCATTTCCAAACAGCAGAGCCATGCTAAAGGCAATGAAAATGGGTTCCTAGGCAGTCTGTATGGAGTTACATGGTGTTTTCTGCCTGTATTTCAAACTGTGCAATGGGTTTTTTATTTGGTATGCAAAGTTATGAGAACATTTTAATCATTTATAGACTTATAGTGATGGAGCTTATTCATATTCCTTCAGGAGTACATTGGAGCATGTGTGGTACTCATAGCAGCTGTCACTTCTATTACCAGTTGCCTGTATAGTAAACTCTCTTCAGGACTTGTAGGCTTGGGACTAACCTATGCTCTTATGGTAAGAATCTCAGGACCCTTTTTGTCTCTCCCAAACATTTTTTTGTAATTCTTCAGGGCACAAAGATGAACAGGAAGATCGAAGGTGTCTGTACATCTTTAGTGGGTACTGTAACATCACTGAAACCATGTGTTAACTTCAGTTCACATTCGATGGTTGACATATTTGAGTATATACTTCAGTTTTTAGAGAAGTTATTCATTGAAGTGTTAGTTCAAATATGTCAACAAAATATGGCCAGCTTGCATATTTTTATATTGTCTTCCATTGTGAAGAATATTTTTTCAGTGCATCAATTGTAATTATGCCCCAGTGCATCATTCTAGACTGTCAAACCTTAAGTTACCAAGCTACTGTATTTTCACCTGTCTTTACTGTTCCCCTCCTTCTTTCCTGTTGGTGTGGGTCAGCTCTCCGTAGTACCAAAGTATCTGTGCACTGCAGTTGGGAAATTCAACATTTAATCATTGTTGTCACCCTGTTGATGTGTACCATACAGTTCATTCACAACTTCAGCTTAAGGCTGAACAAGTGTTACTGTGGAGGAATATAAACTGCATGCTGGTCAAATGTTGCAAACTACTAAAAATATGGAGTTTAGTAGTGTATTTGCTTTACATCAGGTGTCTAACTACCTGAATTGGATGGTTCGTAACCTGGCTGACATGGAGATCCAGCTGGGTGCAGTGAAAAGAATCAATGGCCTTCTCAAAACAGAAGCTGAAAATTACGAAGGGCTCCTTTGTAAGTGCAGTTTTGTGCAGCATGCAGAATGAGCTTGCTGAAATTTTAATGATTTTGCAGTGTATTAACATGAAAAACATAGTAAATCACTTAATGAGACAATTAATTTATCATGAGAGGGTTGATTTTTTTTGGTTTTTATTCCCCTGTGCTACTGGCACAGCGTCCTCACAGATTCCCCAGAACTGGCCAGACAGAGGGGAGATCCAAATCCAGAACCTCAGTGTCCGATATGACAGCAACTTAAAGCCAGTGCTAAAGCATGTCAATGCCCACATCTCTCCAGGACAAAAGGTAAAGAATTGCAGTAATTCTGAGAAGTTCTTTAGAGTAGCACATCGTAGAAATCACAAAGTCGAAAAAACATGCCATAGTATGTTTGGATGACTGAATTACAGATTATTTTTCTCTAAAAGAATGCAGTGCGCTGGAAAGGAGTCTGGGTTTCTTAGTTTGGTGTGTTTAGGCATATGTTAGAGTGAGAAGCTAGAACTACACACCACTTCTCAGTGTCCCAGTGCCCTGCTGTCCAAAGACAATACCAAAAGAAGCGACAGCGACCCCTTACTGTGTTAGAAATACTTTCCATCTTTCCCATGTGGCTCTCTTGACTTTATTCCCATCGTTGCCACTCTTCTATTGTTCCTGTATATAGGACTAGCCTTGATTTATTCTTAAATGCTGAGATCCCTAAAGACAAAGAGTGAACTTGGGGATTCAGTTATGGCCAGTTCAGTTTGAACTGTCAGGAGGACATGAGGATCATGTGGATCAGAACAGCTGCTCCATGCACTCATCTTAAGTGTCAAGTGCAGACATCATCCATTTCCGTTCATCTGCTTTCTGTGTCACAGATTGGGATCTGCGGCCGAACAGGCAGTGGAAAATCCTCCTTCTCTCTTGCATTTTTCAGAATGGTTGACACTTTTGAGGGTAAGATTACATTTTTGCATATTGATCAAGTTTAGTTCTGGAAGGTGCTTTGATAGTCCTTTCCTTAGCTGCAGCAGCTTTGAAGTGCAATTTTTGAATCTGCGGGATATTCTCTGGCCTTGTTTAAATAAGATATCATCTGTCACCTAAAGGTGTGCCTTGATAAGCTGAATCAATAAAAATTCTACTTGAAAGAAGGAAGTCCTTTTGTGCTCTTAAATCACAACAGTGGGACCAAACCATTAAAGGGCAGGGTGTTCAAGTACAATGAAGGATCCACACACAAGGCACAGATAGGACCCACTGGGCCCAGAAAACTCAGCAACTGGGGATTGCAGTTTGGCCTGCTGCCCTGGAATTTCCTGCCGTATTTCCTGCTATGTGTGCCACATCCATGTGCCTCACAGAGTGTCTTCCTGTGCATCTCAAAAAATTTTAGCCTCAGTTTCCCAGCCACATTGCCCAGAGGGCCCTTACACAGAGACAGACAGTTGTACTTGGAGATAAAATTTCAAAGCACTGAATAGTAATTTGGCTTTTTGAAACATTTGTTCCCCCTGGTAGCTAGTCCCTGGTTGAAGTTACCTCTTACTTTCTTTTTTGATAGATGTTTATAAGGGTCAAGCAGATAAGTAGTGTGTCTAATCATTCATAAAATATTACAGGTATACTTTGTATTCCTCCCAGGTGAGGCTTAGTCTCAAGACAATGTGCTTGCTGCTTAACCAAAACTTGTTTCATTAGTCAGTAAGGGGATGTGCAATTCAAGGCCTGTTCCTGCTGTACTGTATTTCAAACTGAAAGTGAGCCATGTCTTTGCCTGCAGCTGTGTGACATGATAAATGGTCTAGCAGACTATCTATTTTCTTTTGAATAGGAAGGATTATCATTGATGGTATAGATATCGCTAAGCTCCCCTTACAGACATTGAGATCTCGGCTGTCAATCATTCTCCAAGATCCTATTTTATTCAGTGGAACAATCCGGTAAGCATTAAGCACCAGCAATAAAAAACATATAATGACTTAATGGCATATACCATATAATGACTTTTACAAAATTGCTGATAGAAAATTGTTCAATTCCAGTCTCCCCAGTTGGAATAAGGAGGATCACTGCCTTCTGTCTGTGCTTTTTACCCATGCCTGCCAGACTGCATCTTGCTGGTGCCTCAGCCTGGTCAGCATGCTGTCAGCAGAAGGCATCCCATGCCTGGGAAGTAGGGAAACTCAGTATTTATTCCTCCAGGATCAAGTAATTACTTTAGCTTCTTGATTAAATAGCTATAACCACCCAGCACTTCTTGAAACCTTTTCTCCAACATCTCTTTTAATCTGTCTGCCTTAAAAAATGAGTTGGAAAAAATGCAGACTAAAAAATTCATATAGAAAAAGAGAAAGGAATAGAACAATATGAGAAGTACTGGGGGAGGTTTGGGGTATTTTATCCTGGAACCTCTATCCAAGTTGCTATTCTAGTCTTTGAGACAGTCTTTCATCTGTGAGAAGATCTGTGAGAATCTTTCTCTGAGGGGATGATGCAGTAGAAACAGGGGCAAAAAGCTCCTCAGTTTCCAAAAAATGTCCTTACCTATGTCTGTCATTTACCTTAGAAAGGAACAGTACAATCCTCAGTGTAGAGCTACATCACCTGCTGTTACAGTTTCTACATAAAAGTCAGAGTTCACTGAAAATGATACAAGCTTTTGTGGTTTGCTGACTCCACACTAATACAGATCCCAAGATTGTTTCCTGAACTTGCCTGAATAGAGCATGATTCATTCATGTCAGAAGATGAGGTGACTGTATACCTCTGTTTTATTAATTAACCTGTCAAAAAATGTCATTAGGCCAGCATCAGTCATTCACAGTGCATACAGTAGGAGTAAAACAGTAAAAATAAAGTGTTGCACACCATTTAATCTTTTATTTCTGATTATTATTCTACAAATTAATATTATAAGATATTCACATTTGTTGCTGTCATTTCTGGGCTACAGCAAGCTAACATAACATTCATCTGTTCATAAATCCCAGATTTCTTCAGTTGTAGTGAAGACTTGCATTTCATAATTCAGTATGAAGCTTGATTGTTCTGTTGAGTATTTCTATAGCAGCAAGGAACAAAGAGACATTGGATTTAAAAGGAGAGATGGGAAAACTTTGGCCTTTGTTTAAAAATGAATGTTAATTTAAACTGATTATATTAACAGCTCTTTTCCTTCAGAACTTTTTTCTAGTAAAACATGAGAATTTCTTTTCTTTATTCAGAAGAAAATTAATTCTAAACCCACAAAGATATCTGCAAAACGGGAAGCTTTTCCCATTCTGCACAACTGAAAGAATCAAATTTTGTTCTTAATCACATTGGTATAAATGTTGACCAAGTCTTCAAAATTCCGTGGAGTTATACCAATGACAACATAATCAGGCACAGATCTTTGGCATATGATTCTGATTATTTGTAGGTTTGTGTCTAAGCACACTAAAAGAAGAAATACATTGCAGACATTTATATTGATGGATATTCTTGAATTACACATAACTGTAGGTTTAACTTGGACCCGGAGAAGAAGTGCACTGACAGCATGCTGTGGGAAGCGTTGGACATAGCACAGCTCAAGCATGTGGTGAAAGCACTCCCTGGGGGCCTAGGTAATAAGACTTCCTTCTTGAGAAGATTGCTTCCAGTGTTCACAACAATGCTGTTTCACATTTACTATTTATTAAAAAGGTAGTTGCTGAAGAAAAAGCTTTTTAGGTTATGGAAGGTGACAAGAAGTGCTTGCCTGCAGGCAAAGGTCCTATATCCATTGAACTCCCTTAGCAACTGCAGCTGTGGGGCAGAATCCTGTTTCTGTTCAAATCAGTGTCAAAATTCTTGTTTTATTTTGGTATTTCTTCTTGTTATGCAGCATTGAGGTTTATGGGTCTTGTTGACACCTTATTTGAACTCACAAGTCAGGTGTTGTCTAGAATATGTTCTATTTCCAGTTGTCGTGTCCAGGGAAGAAGATTTCAAAAGCTTAACGCTGTGAATCATTTGGTCATTAAAAAAAAAAAAAAAAAACCCCACACAAAGCAACCCAGCCACGAACCCTTAAGAATGGTAAAGCTTTTGCATACAGAAATGATGGATGCCACTTTGACAGGGGAATGCAGTGTCCTAGACTGCATGCGTTCCAGAGGAACTTACACTTAAGCATCCTTAGCTACTTTGATGTCTGATATAAAGAATATAGTGAGACAGATGTACTGGTTGTTTTGAACAATGGCAATAAACAGGCAAAATTGGGTCACCAGCAGCTGTAGACTTACGAAACATTACTTAGAAAATCTATGCTGAAAGTGAGTCATTTTCCAAGTATATGCTCTACTATGATCTGACCCTCTTATACACCTTACTCCTCCCCGCAATACTATGCTTGCTATATCATTTCCAGATGCTATAGTCACAGAAGGGGGTGAAAACTTCAGCCAGGGCCAAAGACAGCTGTTCTGCCTAGCAAGAGCTTTTGTGCGGAAGACCAGCATCTTCATCATGGATGAAGCCACAGCATCTATTGACATGGCAACAGTGAGTTTGGAGTCCTTTCTGGTTTCTCGCTTTCCTTGAGAGGGAGACAACTGCTAATATGCAAAGGAAAAGGTGGAAAGCAATTCTATCTACTCTGGTATATGCTTACACCATATTTAGTGCAGGCGTGTTTACAAGTCCAGGTAGTTGTGAGTCATTGCTAAATAATCTAAAGAACTTTAAAATCATTTTACTAGAGTTTTAATAGTTACTCCAGCATTAGGAAAATGAAGCATGTTATTTTCATTGGCAATTTGATTTTGTAAAGTAAACAAAGCTGTGGGAGGACAGGTGGGATGATCAATGAAGGGTAAATTAGCAAGCAGACATATTTCCCCAGCATGGTGGACACGACAAGTCAGGAAGTTAGAAGGCTTGAAAGCAGAGTCAAGGAAATAAACAGAGACATAGAAAAGACATGCTGGATTATTGCATTCATTAACTGAAATTGCTAGACAGAGGTTAAACCACACGATAATACTACACTGACTGGATTTTAGCCAAATAGAACAGTACGTTCTTAGGATTATTTTTCCCCTGTTATGTTGTTCTGATAAATGTTTCAGTCTTCTTCATTCTGTGAATCAATAATATAATTGGGGGGGCTTATTATAACAGCTACAATTTTTAGTTTTGTAAAATCTTAGTGTTTTGGGGGTCAGTAACATTGGGAATTATGCTGTACACAGCCCAGTTAAAACACATTTTGAATTTTGATGCATTGAAGATATAGCTCCTCCCTGAAGATAACTTTAGTTACTATTATCTGTTATTTAGATATGTATCTGTGCTAGTGACATTTCTGCGCAGTTTGGTACATAACAATGTTTCCTAAATAGCGAAGGATGAGTACTTGTTGAGTGAGAACTATCTATGTTAAGACCATCTTAAATATCATCTCCACTGTTAAATATACCAGGTACAGCACACTCCCTTGCTTATCCCTGCCACCCCTTGGTGTTAGATGTCCCCAGTGTGCTGGGACATTCCTGGGCTTCCAGCACGGTGAAGAATGCACCACGGAGCTGCCAGCATGCACGCAGTCTGGCAGCACCCTGAATTCACCTTTGGCTTCCTCACTGTAAAACTGAGGTCAGGATAGCAGGGGTTTGGGAGCCAGAGCACGGCTCTCACGTGCGTGGAAGCTCAGAGGCAGTGGGGGGTGGCAGGAATGAGCAGGGCTGTCTGACTGGGGACCAGGCTCTGACTTAGTTCTGACCCGTAGTTAATTTTTCATTTCTGCAATGAAGGATCAATAAAAGCACAGAATAATCAGTGTTTACTTAAGCCTTCTTAGTGTCTGTGTGTCTATCATGTAACTTCTGTTGTTTGAAAAGCAACAAATGTTTTTCTTTACATAGGAGAACATACTCCAGAAGGTAGTCATGACTGCGTTTGCTGACCGTACAGTGGTTACAATAGCAGTAAGTGCAGTTTCTGTTGTGGTTCTAATGCAAACAAGAATCAGAAGTCCCACATTACTCAATTCCTGTCAGTGTTAATAAATGTGTTAATTTGGCCGTTAATCTTTTTTTTAATATGTTGTTTAAGTGTAAGCTTTCTTTTCCATTGTAAACTACTTTCTTATTTAAATACATAACAGCAGCTTCTTGAATGTGTTGCGTGGTGCTAAGTCTGATTGCCTATAAAGGCATGTAATCTAAGTATGCAGTCTATTTGCTGTTACCCCATTTTAGTCTGATTTAAAATATAATATGACTTTGACTACTGTGAAATCTAAGAATAAGTTTCATCAAGCTATAGTAATCATTTAACTAAGAACAGGTAAAATTGTGTCATAGTTCTGCCACTGGATAAAGCAATTGTTTCAGAATTTAAACAAATAAATTAGAACCTTGCTACCTTTTTAAAATAAACATTCCATCCCTGTTGACAGTGATTAAATTTGTTTACATATTCTTGAAGTGATTATACAAAGACCTTGAGTATCTATTAAAAATTTTGTTATGAAAGAGATTTGACCTGAATCAAAGCAGTTGGCCCAACAGATATGTCAGAAGCAATACATATCTTTCAGTCCTCTGTTTTCTAAAAATATACGTATTTCATGGAGGTGAAATAACATCATTATTCTTCTTAATATTTAAGAACGAAACACAGGTCTCTTAGTGAGTTTTAAAATACACAGTTCAAACAGCATTTTTGAATAAACTTACTTTGAATGTTTTTACTTCCAAATGTCAATGTGGTTTACAGCAGGTGGGTTTGTGTAACAGAAATGTAACGTGGGGTTTTGGGTAGTGGTTTGGATTTTGGTTTGGTTTTTATTTGTTTACTTCAGAGAAAGTGATATATTCCTAATTTATGCTTAGGAAGAATAGGAAGAGTATAATACTGGCTCTATGTTATCATCTGCATTACCTTACCAGAATGGCAGCACTGATTGTGTTATACTGAAAGAGATCAGACAACAAGGGCAGCAAGTACAACTGGAATGTGATATTTCAGTCCCCTCCCCTTGCCTGTGGACTGGATAAGTGTCACAGGAGGACTGCAGCAGAGACGAGATTTGTAGATACCATCAGTGATTATTTCATGGAACATCTGGCTAGAAAGCCACAGAAAGAAACACAAGAGTTGTTTTTGGTACTGAGGCTGCCTAAGATCTGATTAGGAACCTTATGGGTGAAGAATGACTGTGTAACACTATTCAGAGATTAAATATCCCTGCAGGAGTAATTCAGACACAAAAAATCTAATGCAGTTATATTCAACTTTAAAAAGAAGTGGAACTCTGTAAAAATTAGGAAGCTTTCTAAAAAAAAGGGGGGGGGGGGGGGGGGGGGGGGGGGGCGTGGGAAGCTAAAAGAGGAAGCAAATGAATCTACAGGGAACATGGAAGTTACTGAAGGATTTTATTCAAAAATCCCAGAGCCAAGGCATGTTACTTATTAGGAAAGGCTTGAGTAAGGATAGAAAGAAGCTGGTATGGCTAAACTAATGAAAAAAACACTATTATAAACAATAAGGCATTCCTAAAAAAAAATAGCCAAATAAAGAAAACAGAAATGATAATGGGTTCTGGCATGTTACGTGTGAAAATGCAATAAGGTAGGCCAAAAAAAAACAAACCACCAACCCAAAACAAACAAACAAAAAACCAGCAACTGGAAGCCATCAAAACTAATAATGAATCCATGAACCCCTCAAATACACTGGGAGCAAGAAGTCTGTCAACCTGTGGGGCAGTTTGATGATCGATACATGAAAGGAATGCTCAGGAAAGATAACGGTATTGCACAAAAGCTAAATTATTTTCAGTATTCACTGTGGAAAAAAAATGGTGAGTTTTCTTCCTAATAATAAATTAATCAAATGTTAGGGCTTACTAGGAAAAGGGTAGAAAACAAAAAAGAAAGTATCATACCACTGCAAAAGTCCATTTTTTGCACATACCTTGAATACTATGTGTAGTTCCAGTCTCCTCATCCCCAGAATGACACAGCTGAAAAATGCTGAGAAGCACAAGGATGACCAGAAGTGTGGTACTGTTCCTTAAGGGGAGCAGCTGAGCAGGCTAGGCCTCTTCTGCCTGGAAGAAGGACAACATAAGGATAAGTGAGAGAGCTGTCTACAAAATCATGAGGCAAGGGGGAAGAAGCATCAGATGAAGCCCTGAGCAGTGAGGCCCAGAGTACACAAAAAGGGGGTACTTGCTCACACAGTGGGGAGCAAGGCTGGAAAAAAACTTTTCCAAAGTATGTGGATGCAAAATGTTTATGAAAGCTTAAGAGAAGACATGAACAAGGTCTTAGAAGAGAGATCTATTCAGTTTTACAAATAAACAAACCACACCAAGCTCAGGAACCCCCCTGATCTAGACACAGTCCAGGACTGGGAGAGCCCCCACATGCAGTACTGCACTCACTTGCCTTGTTCCCACTCTTCCTGGCTGCCTTCTTGTGGCAACATGCAGTGGCAAGACTCTGGGCTAGGAACACTGTAGTCTGAACTCATAGGAGGATTCATACTAAGTACCTGTGTGCAATTTAGCTACTTGAATATCTACATGGCTCTTGGTCTGTATATTTATCTGCAGTATTTGCACAATAAATTAGGGTGAGAAGTAGGATAAGTAGCCTTAATCAAACTTGAACTTGATAGGAAAATCTGGAAGTCTGTCTTATCCTGGAATATATTTGATAGACACACTGAACTGGCATTTTGTTTATTTGTTTTTCAGCACCGTGTGCACACGATCCTCAATGCAGATTTGGTTATTGTAATGAAGAGGGGGGTTATTTTGGAATATGACAAGCCTGAGGTTCTGCTAGAACAAGAAGACAGTGTCTTTGCTTCTTTTGTACAAGCAGATAAGTAATAAAAATAAATGATGCATTTTAAAGTACAATTGTATGGTTTTCTAAAAATGTAAAATATCTGTAAATAAATATTATTTTGTAATAAATTGAGGTTTTCCTTTTTTAATAAAATGAGCCATTTCTCTCCACCTGAAACATTAATGAATTATCTATGTACTTTCCTTTTTGTATACTACTTCTCTTTTTATGTGCTACCAAAGAATAATGAAATATGGTTGAAATAAACTACATGGGATACACATCAAACAAACATAGCCAGCATGGAGTTTTTATGTAACTCTTTAACCTCTCCTGTCATTTTATTAACATGTCCTTTTTTATGCATCATAGCCCTCCTATAGATAATGTTCATGACTGACTAACTGCAGAAGGAAAAATTATATGCCAAAGGTGTTTCTCAAAAGCTTGTATCTCTTTTAATCATATGACTCTGTAAAGCTTTAATATCTAAATATAAAATCTATTAAATTTTTTTTATATTGTGGTTTATTGATAGTGCCTGTGTCTCTTGGTCTCTCCTTTAATACCGTTTAGAAATTAATCACAATCTGATTCCTTTAGTCTTTCCTAGGCTGCCTCACCCCCCATTGAATCATATTACACTGATTCCAAACAGCATTGGGCCAGACTCTCTCCCAAACTGTGCAGAAGCTCCGAGAAGGGGGGCTGTGATAAAGTATCAGTGTTTAATGCACCCTGTTTCCAGACCAGTACAGATGTACCAGTTCATCTGGAAATTATCCCTCCAAATCTGGTAAGTAATCAGTATTAAACCTTTCACTGTAGCTCAGGGCCATGAGAGCCTGACTCATTGTCTCCTACTCTCACGTATTTCACCCACTGTCACACAGTTTCTAGATTCACTGTGACCCTTACCAATAAATTACGTATACTTATTAAGATAACTTGTAACCACTGAAATATTCCTAATTTATACTACTTATCCTTGCCCTATCGATTCACTGTGATGATTATTCCAGTGTTGCAAGTAAAATTAGAGCTAATGTAGTAAATATGTGCTCTTTGTATAGATTAGGATGACTGTCCTTGGGAGTGTTGAGAAAAACTTTTTAATCACTTAAGGACTGTTAGATTTACCCTTGAAAACAGGAACATCCTGGAAAATAATCAGGATGTTTGGAGTAGTCAGCCAAGTGAGTGATTAGCACTGTCCGAAAGTAACCTATCCTCATTTTAGTATAATTATAATACTAAAAAACACACCTCCCAGTGTCTGGACAATCCTCCCAGAATTAAGACCCTCACTCACCAAGCATGCGTAGTAAATTTAATGAATGCTGTGTTTTTAAATTGAAGCAAGAAAAGAACTAACCAACCACAGTTAAGAAGAGGTAAAAGTTAACCAATTAGAAGGATGTGGCAAAGTAGACAGAACTAACATTTTGAACCATATAAATACACAAAGTGACTACAACTGGGTGTGCTAGCTTTGTGGAATTACCACCTAGCGCCTATCTGTGTGCAGACATGCAATGAACAATTTCACAGCTCTGTGCGTGTTGGCTTATTGCACACCAGGCGATAAACTCTGCTTTTGAGACAACACCAGGATTTATTAATTGCTAAAGGGTTAGAATGGCAGTGACCCCATAGAAGGCTACAGTGACTTTTTCACTGTTCCTCTTTTTATAGAAGTTTTTGCTTTACATCCATTTTTGTCCTCTTCCCCTTTCTGAAGAATTGTGAATTGCTAGCGCTTGGGAACACTGCTTTCTCTTTTTTTCCTCTCCTTACCCTGCACAGTTAATTTAGAATCTGTTTTTTAAAGGCTTTATTTTTTAGAAAAAGACATCTCAGTGTTCTCATGGGATGCGTGATATTTTTAATGGATTACTTCTAACACTGCAGCCGAGCGCAAGAAAAACCAAAGAACTGTTGTTGCTGTTTAAAGAGTGTTACCAGTACCACAGCGGAGTATTTGCAGCATCTGCCTCCTGTTATTTGTGAAATACCTAAGGACATTAAAGTGGGGCCAGAGAACATATAACCAACAGGAGAGTGTAGGGTAAAAGTGGGGAGGTAAAATATAGTTACACAGATGAAACGCATGAGCTCTGTCATTGCCTACTACAGATGAAGAGAGAAAATGGGCAGTTGAGAGATATCTTATTCTCCAGGAAATTATTTTGCTGGGCAGCTTCAAATTAAAAATAGCAGCAGAACTATTGGTGTGTTTTCACCCTGGGATACCAGGCATCCATTAGGGCTAAGAGAGAAGAAATGGGAGACAGGTGACTATCCTTCCAGGGCAGCAGAAGAGCACAGTGAGCGCAGAGCAGGTTTCTACTGCAGCTACTGTGTGTGCTGTTTCCTAGCTGCCCAGCAGTGGTCTAAGGCGGGATCTCATCTTGTCAAGGCTCAGGAAAAACACCACTCTGCAGCATGTCGCCAACTCATGCTGCAGGTAGAGATCCTCAGAAGCTTTGCAACCATCTGTGGAAGATCCTAAATCCTAATGGCAAGAGGAGAGATACAGATAAGTGAGGTTTCGTATACTTTTAATAGTGCCTGGGATTTGACAATGCAATTAGGACAAGCTCCTATTCCACAAGCCACTGGCAACCTAACCTCAAAGGAATACACGGGAGTAAAGGGGACAGCATATTGCTAAGATGACTCTATTGGATCTTGCAGTATTAAGAAATGGGAACTCAAAGTACAAGTGTCATGCATTTCCATTGTAAATCAGGCTTGTATTTCACAAAGCAGCATTCTAGGCAAGTAGGGTGAGTCAGTTCGTATCCAACAATTATGTATCTTTTTAATAGTACCACACTGCTGGATAAATATGTGTGACCAGGAAGGCCTCTTAGCTACCGCTGGGACAGAATAGACTCTACATTTCCTCAGCGCATTTTATCTAGTCTTGTTTATATGGGGCCAAGTCCCAGGAGTTTCTGCCCCCTAACTCCAAAGGGTTAAATTCTCAACAGTGACCAGAAGCAGAATACAATAAAATTATCCTGTGGTGGGAGGCTCACCAGCATTATCTGAGTCATTAAACTTGTTGCCTTGAGATATGCATTCCAGAAATTGCTACTGAATCAGGCTCTTAAATGTATTTTGCATGGCAATGAAGGATTACTAAGCAAAGCATTGTACTAAAATGGGTGCAAGACAGCTCCATAGCAGCCATGTCCAGACTTTCATTTCTCCTCTGGGATGGGACTTGTCTGAGTCCCAAAGGTGCTAGTGGGCTAGGCTGCCCATGGAGATACAACCAGGGTTTGTTTTCTATAAATACTCCCATTATGCAAAAGCCACTATAGCATTTATCCCCTTGTCTTAGTGTGGCTATTTCATCCTGTTCTACTTATTTCTAAGGGAATGCTGTTTCCTTGGAAGGCCAGGAAGCACAGCCCGACGGCTACATTAGCCTCATCCCAGCTCTGCTCATGCCTTCCCCTGTGGCTTTGCATAACCAACTCCGATCTCTTTTCCTCTGCCTACCCACTCATACAGCAAGGTGATTTGTGAGGCTTAATTCATGTTAGGCTAACACTGTGTAGCCTTTGAAAGAAAGGTCTGCTTCTAAAGGCAGAGTAATATCACGCTGACAACTATATTTTAATTTAACAGTTAAAATATCTTCTTTGATAGCCATTGCATTAAGGACAAATCAGGGTGGGGGGCAGTTTTGAAACAGAAAACCTGTTTTGTGGGTGGAAAAACTTACCTCTCATGATTCAATACTACAGAGTGAGATTGTTCATTCCTTTGAGCCCAATTTGTTCAGTAGCTCTTAACACAAATATGTTGGCTCACTCAGAAGATCTGTCACTTTTTTCTTTTAAGTATCTGTCACTTGATCCACAAAGACAGGGCTGCTTTTTATTCTGCTGCAGAAATTCTTCAGCAGAAGCCACTTGCATTGCTGTCCAATCTCAGCCAACAAGTGCTCAGAGGCGAAGGAAAAGAAGTAGCAAATGACAGTCCCAATAAAGAACAAAGCGGAAACAAGGGAACACCTCTCTAGTTCTACAGAGTTCAGGATTCTTAAAACCAAAATGGTGAGAGCGTTCATGCAACACCCCTTACTGTAGTAGGCTCCATGGGTTGTCCCTAGCACCACCAGACTACGAAGCAATCTACCTTTCCCTTTAAAACACTCCTCCCCAAGGCATTTCTTTTCGTTCTACATTCATGTAGTTATCGCCCTCTGGAGGAAAAGGTACAGAATGCGACAACGATTAGAAAATAATAAGGAAAAAGGGCACCTCTTGAATACCTATATCCATCTCTGCAAAAGAATGAAATGTTACCAATGAACTGCATGATGTTACAGAGCCTCTTTATGCTCACTTCAAAATGCTGGAAGTAACTACGAGTTGCCATCAGCGGAGAATCACTCCTTTGACAAGTAAATCTTCAAATTACTTAATCCATTTTGGGTTTTTTTAAATGTTTAGACAGAAAAGTATAAAAAAAAAACCCAATATTTTTAAAGTTGCATATATAAATCTTGTACTTAACGAATTAAAAGTGTAGGTGCAGGTGACGTATTCACAGCAACCCCACAAAAAATGTCTAGCAGACAAAATGATACAGAGGAAGTGTTTTTGGCTAAGCTCAGTGGCCTGGCAGCTAGGTGTCAGGGCACCTTGTTTGTCATTTGTGTTTTATTTATCAAAGCAGCAAGAAAGATGACCCACAACAGAAGAAGGCATGGAGTACGGGAAACTGACCCCTCCAAAAGGAGTGGATGTGCATGGAAGGACATGCAACTATTCATACATAAAAAGTAGAAACAGTGTAAAGTAATAGTAATTGTTTAACTACAAGACCTATAACAACAGCTCAGAGAGCTCAGACTTGATTACTTAAAAATACTATTCTGAAATCTCTAGGTGGGCCACAGTAAGTAGCTGTAGGTGGTGAAAATTAATTTCAAGCCCAACTGGCTGGCTCCCAGCTGTCAACTAGGCAGTTGCCTTACCCAGGCAATCTATGCCAATACTGTGTGTACCAAAGCACTCACAGCCAAAACTGAAGGGAAAGTCCATGGACACATACAATTAGAAAAACAGAATCATAAACCCACTGACACTAAAGAAAAACCTCTTATCCAGAATATCCTAGGATGCTTTAGCAACTCTACAACTTTGGTGTCTAAACTGAAATAAAACCAAAATATTTAAATCAGAGTAAGTAAACACATGAATCAGAATATTGCTATTTGAACAGTGGAGCAGTCACATCAGAGTGTTTTTAAGTAACGCATCTTGTCACAGATATACATCCTTTTAGGCATGCACATGTATGTATTTTACACACACTGACATCATACTGCCACACACAGGTTCCAGCTTCCTGCCACCTTTTATTGACTCTTCTGGTGATTTTGATGTCTGGCTGGAAGTTCATGTCACTGTAGGTTAACCATTTGCAGACGGATCGGTCATTTGCGACACCTACTGCTATTTGGCCAGGAGCCGTTTTCCTGAGCAGTCACAGCTCACATCATTTCACGAGCGCCTTTCAGAAAAACTCTTCCTTACACAAGGCTAAACAACTCCAGCAAATGCTATAAGTGGGAATGTGTCCCTTGAGTTCCCAGTGTCTCCCAGCCCCCGTTTAACCAGTATGTCCTTGGACTTGGCCTCTTCAACCAAATTTCCTACCACTGCCTGCTTGATTCTGGATGAACGTTTTCCTCCTCCTTACAGAAAGATGTGCAGGTGAATTTAAGGATTTTTTTTTTTTTTTTTTTTGCATTAAAGGTCTACTTTAAAAAAAAAAAAAAACCCCATCACCATTTTGTGTTCTATTTCATGGAATAATTACCCAACCTGAAACCACTCCATCCTTTCTGGAAGCCCCATACTGGCAACAAATCTATCCTCAAACAAATATTTACAAAAATCGGCTCTGGGGAAAAGGCGATCGACGCAAAGCCCAACCTCCTCCTTCCTCAGGGAAAAAATACAACAAAACTGAGGTAAAAAATAAAGAACAAAGCAAAATTGAGGTAAAAACATAAAGAATAAAAACAAAACTGAGGTAAAAACTTAAAGAATAAAAACAAAACTGAGGTAAAAAATAAAGAACAAAGCAAAACTGAGGTAAAAACATAAAGAATAAAAACAAAACTGAGGTAAAAAATAAAGAACAAAACAAAACTGAGGTAAAAACTTAAAGAAACGCACCCAGCGCTCACCGGGGAGCGATCCGGGACTCGCCTCCCCGCTTCCCTTCCCACAGAGAGACGTTGAGGAGAGGCGCCCAACGACCGTTACGCGGAGGCACGCGCGGCTCCTCCACACACACACGCGCGCGCGGGAACGCTTCAGTCCCTCGACCCTCGGAGCAGCCACCGGCTCGGGGAACGCAACCTCGAGGCCGGGAGCGGCGGAGCCCGGCCCCACACGCCGAT
>NW_010100257.1:0-70336 GCF_000699245.1 Pterocles gutturalis
ATGCTGTGGAGCCCGGATCCCTGAGGGAGACTCTTCTTGGGCTGCTTTAAAGTTAGCTGCAGCATCCCACACCGGTGTTACTTGGTGCTAACGTGACAGGTAGCTCTCCGCAGTTGTTGGCTTGCTTTTTTTCCCAGCTTCCCGGAGATTCTTTTGTATCTCTTCAAAATATTTTGATCCCCTTACTGCTTGAGTTTGGAGTTTAATCTGGTTTCCTAAAAGGAAAATGTATGATAGGTTTATACAGCTGAAAGAAGTCATAGAAATGAGAATAATAGTTGAGTTTAATCAGGGGTTATTCTTTACATGAGCTTCTGTGTTAGGCTTTCAAGTTCTGCACTAAAAATTGTTTTGCTCTTTATGTTTTTTTTTACCTAGATAGAATGGTTGTCCTGTAGAAAAAAGAAAAGTCTTTTCTATGAAAATATGTAATTACTGTAAAGAACTTCTGCTGCATTTGTTCTTGCAGTAAAACTAAATTACATGGTTACACATCATTCCTGAACAGATGGAAGTCTGAATGTAAAACAATTGGCAAAACTACAAACTCATCGCAGTAAACAAGGACAGAAGAAGATTTTCTGTAGATTATCAACTTCAATAGCTGGTAACTGGTAACTTGTTATTTTTTGAACAGCAGTAACTGTACAGAGGTGTCCATTCTCTTTAAACTGCTGAGAAGGAGTTGTCACCTATGTGATCTAGCTTGTCTGTCCTCTTCCAAATGTTGTAGTGTGTGTTCAGATGCAGTGGCTTGGTTTGTCATTGTTTGTATTGAAAATGTTTGTCACTGCATTAGTGTCTTTAGTGTTTTTTTAAGTTATAAATTACTTGTGTAAAATCCTTTTCAAGAAAACTTTGAAAATTTATTCCAAGTCGTCATGGTGTGTAGAGTATCTTCTAGGAGTTAAACACTGAACGGCTCCTGTGGCACGTAGTTCTGACATATGTGGTTTCTTCCTTTTTTTCCCTGCTAACAGGGAAAGGGAAGGTAGGTCTTGGTAAGAATTGGGGAATAGCTATGAATTTTGTGTTAGCAGCTAGAAGGCTATTAAATGAGTGTTCCACTGACCCCTGTGTGAGGTGACAGATCTGGCTGAAGGCCAGCAACGTTCTAATACTGCGTGCCCCTTATAAAACTGGCTTACTTTAAATAGAGTAGCATAGAGGCCAAGTGAAGGTAATCAGAAAGCTTGTTCTGGTTTCTTTGGGTTTGGGAAGGGTGGTTTTTGTTTTTTTGTTTTGTTTTGGTTTTTTTTGTTCTGTGAATACCTTAATGTTACCATGGTAACTTTAGTGGTTGATTAATCATAGCCCAACTTCTTGACCTTAAGAAACAGCAGATAAAATCTTCATGCCTGGTGTTGGTTGCTCGAAGTATCCTCTTCCTATTGTGTCATGGGGCTGGAGTCTTGGCGTTGTAGGGTTGAGCACCAGTGTCTCCTGGCTTGTTTTCTGCAGGGCTGGAGATACAGATTGCTTGGCAAGCCAATGCCAATGGAGTTCCTGTAGTGGTCATAGGATACCTCCCTGGCACAGCTGAGCCTTCTGAGCAATATGCAGGTCTTCAGCAGCTTGAGCTGGCCAGCCCCGCTTTAGATTAATAAAAACAAATAGTCCCTTTGGATGTTAAAAGCTTCCAAAAATAGTTAAAGTCTCAGCTAAATTTAATACAGCTAGAATGTCATGGAAAGGATTAGAACATTTGGGATTTGCACCAGTTCGTGTTTGAAAAAATAAAATGAAATCCTCTTCCTCATATCTTCTGTAAGAGGAAATAGTGGAGATTGACGCTGTTTTTGTGTGGTGCCAATCAAATTTGAGTTAAAATGTGAGTGGACGTCACTGTACCAGTAATTTTTATTACTGTCAAGGGAATAGTCATTGCCCAGGTGGGGGATGCAGGGGTGAAGGTTGAGGGAAGGAATGACTATAGTCTATATTGCTTTTGAGACTGCAACAAACACTTCATTAATCCTGTCACAAGAGGTCCCATTCTACTCTTTCTAATTAAGTAAAATGTCTTCATTTATGTTCATGGGAGCTTTCCATAGTGAGGAATTATCAACATATAAACATAATACTAATTTTCAGTGTTCATTTGCAGAAAGGAATTAAATTTCAGGAGGTTGCTACTGTCTGAACTTCCCTGTTATACTCGTGCCTTCAGACAAAGTCTTCGGTGTGTCTCCAGTTGACTTCAGCAAAAAATTAGATCCTTAGGCTAACACTACAGAAATTCATGACTCTGCTTTCATTAAGTCAGTGACTGTTTTAAGTAAAAACTGATTGTTTCAGTAAACTCCTCCTTACTGGGTTTTGATTATGGTAAAACTTGCTGGTTTGAGTTTTGGTTGTGTGGTGTATGGGGTTTGTGTGGGGGTTTTTTGTGTGGTTTCTTTGTTTTGGTTTGGTGTTTGTTTTTTTTTTTTTTTAGTTGGGGCTGTGGTGGAATCCCTAGACTTTTTCTGGACCCTTCTAGAAAAACATCTGCAGCTTTTCTTGGTTTGTTTTTTTTCCAAATTTTCTTAATTCCTGTAGATTACGGTTTCCAGGTTTGCACTCAGGACTCAATAATACTTTTAGTTTATGGTGATTATATTTAAAACTTCTATTTGTAACATTTTGTTTGCTTTAGTCTATTTTTAGTCATGTTGTTTGTCATGGCAAGCAGTGTTTAATAAAAAAAAAAGCAAAGTTTCCTAGCAATTTCAAGAGATGTGTGCCTGTGTCTTGATGTCCCTTGGGGACTCTTTTTAAAAAAACTCTTAAGACAGGAAAATGGTCACCAAGGAAATGCCTTATTAGTTTCCATAAAAGCAGTGGGTAAATCTGTATGTGCTTGGTGATATATAAGGCATTGATCCATTCAGACACTTAATGTGCTCGAGTTGTCTTCATTCAGCAAAATTTGAGCTGATGTTCTTTGTTTTGTAGGAGTCTAACTTCATAACAATTTGTACACGTTTGCCCTGTCAGTTTTACGCTAGAAAAGCAATAGTTTTTATTAACAGTTCTTCAAAGAGAATCTTCAGTAAGCTATTGCTATTTGCCAATGAGTAGAATTTCTGCTGGTGTCTGTTAATTTTAGAGGTGTACTGTGTATAAAAATAGTGAGGTAACAGAATGAATACTTAGTTCCCACCTGGAGTCTCTACAGAGCTGTCAGTTACAGCATCTACAGGGCTGAACACTGACAAGACCTAATCCGTTCCAATGGGAAAGGTATTTGCTTCATGTTTTGAACTTTCAAAAAATTAAAAGCTTTTGCACACCTTGACCATGGGAGGAGAAATTTGAAATAACTTACATTCATGTACAGTGATCCAAAGCATCCATACAAATTGCACAAAAGAAGTGACAAGGAGATTCCACACAGGGTCTGGAGGGGCAGTGGCTGCTATGGCTTTCCAGGGGTTAATAGTACTGCACTCTTGGGGTACTTTATTCTGTGTAACGTAGTTTCTGAATAGAAAGTTTAGGGTCAAAACCCTACCTCAAATTCAGAAATAACATAGGGACGTGGATTACATATGGGTGAACTTTATTAAAAGGGAATAAATGGATGTGGCAAGGAATCAGCATTAGCTGGAGGCTTTGTGAGCCTGGGCTCAGGTTTGTTTGTGTGTCAGTATCTCAGCCTTGTAAAGGGAACGGTCCTGCTATGGTATTTATTAGAGTGGTTCCAGTCGAGATCTTGGGAACTGAATTTAGCATCAGTATTGATGCTCGATGATGCCTTAGAGATGCTGTATTTTTTTTTTATGATGTTGCCACTTCTTTTGGAATTTTGTATGACAACTCTTGGTATCTTAAGTATTTGAAAAATTTCCTGATTTGGGGAGGGAGAAGCAAATGCACAACTCGCTTTGAACTCATTACATTTTGAAACCAAGATGAGTAGGGTTTACCCTTATGTGGATGTCTTTCAATGTTTTTTTAATAATGTAAAAAGAACCATAAGAGGGGAGAAGCTAGCTTATTTTGTCAGAAGCTGTGGAAAGAAGCTTTAATATAGATGGGAATGTGATCTAGTGATTGTATTATAGTTACATAAAAGATGACTTTTAATTGCATTTATTTTATATGGCAATCCAATTCATGGACTATACATCATTTAGAATTAATTGTTTTAAGGGATTTGAAATGTAAATTCTTTTGTTCTAAATTAGTAGAAGGATTGGAAAGAGAACATTTTTTTGGACAGAGAACTGTCTGAAGTGGGTAAGTAAATTCAAAGAAGCCACAAAACACCACTGCCACCACCAAAACGCCTGAGCCTTAAGGTGTTTGATGGTTATAATAAGGACATGTAGTTATAATTTCTTTTGTATATGTCTAAGATTATAAATAATGCAGAAAAAAATCAAGAATTCCAGCTCATGACTGGCTGAAAAAAAGTCTGATATGGTGACTTATTGTGAAGCTCACTGGAGCTTTGAAAACTCGGACTATAATTTCCTGAATGCTTGAAGTAGATTAGCTGCTGAAAAGTACAATCCTAACCTTTGCTGTCACCTGTCCGTTCCCAGAAACCTTTGCTGACTTTTTTTCTGGTTGCTACTAACATTTATGCAGCTATAAAATGAATCAGCTCAGTTATCTACCTAATGGAGTTAAACCCAAACTTTTTTCCTTAGGCCTGTTTTTTTTTCCTTTAACTGAATCTGTTTGTGCAGGTGTGCCATGAATTGGAGCAGGAGACACTTTCTCCACTACAGAAGGTAGCGTGGGGACTGCCTCTGTAAAGTGGTGTTGGGAGCAAGAGGCCCATGTTGGATGACAGATTATTGCATCTTTTGGCAGGAGTGCTAGTTTGTCCAGTCAGTCTGAACTTAGCAGCCCAAGGGTTTGAAGTGTACTAAGAAATGTTGATTCAAGTATGTTTTTCCCGTCTGATTATTATTGAGTTCAGGCTCGTAGGCAGTTTATTTCTCTTGGGGAACGTAAATGTCTCTTAGTGAGATTTCTATTTTAATGTTATGCTGTACATGGCCCTTGTATAGCAAAGTAAAATTTGTGAAACGAGTTATTCTGTACAGATGTTCTTAACTGTGCGGGCCCCATCTTAAATTGGTCAGAGGGTTTAATGATCAGGGTATGGTACGTTGCCTTGCTAGTGGAGGGAACACTGATCAGAATTCTGGGTGTATCTTAAGGGTAGAAGAGGCATGTGTGTGTGCGTACACCTACCTACAAGTCTTGAAGAAGAGATGGTCAAAAGGCATGCGAGACAGTGACTTTCTTTAGAAGATTTGGCCAATGCTGACGTCCCACTGAGCAAAACTGTCTCAGGAATCGACTGAAAAAAGGACCAAGTTTTTCTTGGTAAAGAGCAAAACTACTGACACATAATGTAAGAGTATTTATTAATTTCTAGTCTCGGATGGAACTTTGAAGCATGTATTGTAGATTCACCTACTGTAGTGTATGCTCATTTCCTTACTGCTGACTAAGATGGTTAAAAACCTGAACTTCATGGTTGTGACTTAAAATCCTGTTCTGTTTTGTTGATTGTCATAGTGGTTTTGCCCAATTCTTAACTCAAAAGCTTCCTTTCCTATTTAGCACTTTATGATATGGCTCTCCCAGTTTAGTAAAGAAACCTGTAGACTTTTCTGATTTCTGTTGATAATATAGAGATTATTTACTTCTCTGCACACCCTAATAGCTTTGTTAGGCATTGAGGAACAGGATGTATGAAACCTGTTAGCTGCCATGAAGTTATCTTTAACATTACTGTCATACTTCACAGTGAAAGTGAAGCTTATTTATTAGACTAAAAAGTAAAGATTAAGAAATTGGCTAATAGAATTGGAGATGTGTATGGAAAACAAATCAATATACTGTATTGCCTCTCTGGCTCTGCGTTCCATTCAGCCAGCAGATTCCTGTTTCGTTATCTCCTGGGACATTGTTGTAAATCTTAAACTTCACTACTCTCAGTTCTGTCTAATCTCACCTCTTCTCACTAGAATGCTTTCTGAGTGTTAATTCATAATCCAAATTCCTACGACTCTTGAGTATCAGCTTGTATCGTCTTTATCCTCTGGAGTGTGTTGTGTAAAGTTGGCTTTGAAACATCCTCCTCCACTGAGTGTACTCTTCTAGCTTAATGCTTTTGGGGGAAGAAGGATTTTACCCAGTGTGACTATAAAATACTCAGTATCTTCACAGACTGCAAGTAGTTTGACTGTTGTGAATGAAATACTTCATACTCACTGGCAAAAGTCTGCTCTCCCATGTAAGTTATATTTTTGTAACATACCAGGCTTGAAGTTTTATTTTCGTAAACTTAAAAGATATGAATTTAGTCTTGACACAGGCTAGACCTGATGGCAAACACATTTAGAGATGATTACATTTGGAGTGGATGATTTGTTACTGTTTTCTGCTAGAGGTGACACATTCTGAACTTGTTTCTTCCCCAGTAGTGGCTGCTTTGAAGACTTCTTTATAGTACTTACCTGTGTATGTTTACACTGAAATGTAAAGTAATACCAGGCTTGAGTGAGTTGGTTAAAATACCAGAGGCAATATTGCTGTGATATGGAGTTCACACACACTAATATATGCTGTTGAAGTTCTAAACAGCTCCTCTGTCGTTTGTTCAGGCCTTTTTTTTTTGCAGTTGGAATTAAATTCCTAAACTGAAATTAGTTGGAGATAGTTGTTCTAATGTCAGACGGAGTTAGTGGAAATACTAGCATGTATTTCATAGGGCGCCAGCCTGAGGACAGGTTTTTAGACTAAAAAGAGGTAATTTGCCTGAGGCTGTCAAATTATACCTGCTTCCTTACAGCACTGCACCCTTGTTTGTTTTAAACTGCTCCCTTATAAATTACATGCATGGAATAAAGGACTAGGAAACTATTCTGGTTTTAGATGTGTAACATATTTTAGCACCTGGAAAAGGAGGACAGTTCAGATCCTGTGACCCACCAGCTCTCTGCAGGCCGTTATATTGACTATGAGTGGTATTGCTGTACAGCATTGACCGCTGGACAAGGTCCTGTGTTACCCTGCTCTGACCTTGTGGTTCGGACTAGATTCTGGACAAGGTCCTGCGTTATCCTGCTCTGACCTTGTGGTTCGGACTAGATGACCTCTGCAGGTCCCTTCCAACCATAGTTGTTCTGGTTAATACTGGCTGATAAATCTGTCACCATCCTGTGATTTGAGTGTAGTAAGTGTGTTCTCAGGGTTCCAAACTGATACTTTTGAGCATGACGTTAATATGTTTTCCTGATGACTTCTGTCATTAGCCCTGAGACTTCTGCAATAACAATTGCTGACGTTTCCATAACACAAGGTTACGGAATGATGTTTTCTGTCATCGGCCAAATATCACTTCAGGGCTGCAGCAGAAGTGAGGTTGTATGAAAGTCACAGGCACAGCAAATTAGCTCTGTAATTTAGCTTTGCTTTACTGAGATTAAGTGTAATAAGCCCATAGGGTTTAGTTTTGGACACTAGTCCTGAATAGTGTATTTGAAGTAATATTTACAACTGTTTATAGAGAATAGTAAGTACGCAATAGAGCAAGGGCAAATCTGAAACAGATGAGCACGCTGTTTATGTAACTCTCTAACTCCTTATGTTACGAGGAGGAAAAGCAGCCAGTGATTGCATATTGTTATTGAGAGAAACAAAAATATAAAATAGTTATTCATCTCCATAGCTTCTAGTCAGCTTACTGAAGCTCTATAGAGGTTATAGGTTGGTGTCTAATACACCTGTACTAAAGACTGTCTACACTAGCCGTGATAAATACCTGCATTTATACTAATGAACACACTGATAATTAATTGGACCTTTACCTGGATGGTATCAAGTTTATTCTTGTATCAACAGTAGGGATACTGTTTGATATATAGGCCTGTTACTCCTGTGTCCTTCAGCAGGTCTTAAACTTGTCTTTCTACTCTGATGGGTCTGGGGTAAAGACTCCAAAGTTAGCAGGATTTTCCTAAAAGGTGCTGGGAATCAACTTGAGTCCACCCTTCCCTTTACTTTATTTGCTTCGTAATGTGATTAAGATGCAAACAAAGAAATTGCTAATGGGCATGGAAAAATAGGGTACATTCTGTCCTTAAACTGTAGAAAAACTTGGTTTTATTGTTTGTAATAGTGATGTGTCTTAGTTGTACTGTTTTTTGATGATTCTGTGTTCATGCTACTTTCCAAAAGGGTCTTTTTTTTTTTTTTTCATTTTTTTTTTCCTTTGAGTTGATGCCTGGTATAATTTTCAAAGTTATTTTCATTTTCTTCTTATCCAGTGCATTACACTTTCTAAGCCAACTGCAAGCTCAGAAGCACCAGCCTGCCTTGCCAGTAACAAACATGGCTCTCAAACCCAAATACAACCTAATATTTTTTTTTTTAGGGCAAGGGCCACTTAAATAACGCCTTCCTTCTGGTTGCATTTGCTGATATGGTTAGGTCTTTTCTGTGCTAATAAATGAAACTAAAGCCCATTTAAGCCTTGGTGAAACTAGTCTTAGTGATCTGTTTCAGAGGTCAATTGTTGCCTTGAGATAGTATTAAATATACTTTCTACAAATTAAGCCCTCAAACTAAGAGTTTCTGGGTTAACTTGTGTATGTGATATTTTTCGAAGTGTAGTGTAACTGTGTTTCTCTTCTCCATGCTGCCAGGGATGAGGGGAGACTTATACTTTGGAATGCGAGGCTTTGGTCACTACGGCTGCATCCTGGAGGATGGAGGACAGTTCTTACTCTACTCTCTAAATGGAGACAACGATTTAAAGAGATGTTTTGCAGAGGAGGATTTTCATGAAATAATTGACTTCAACGACCTCCCGAATTCTCTCTTTGCTTGTAATGTTCACCAGTCTGTGTTTGAAGATGAGGATAGTAAGGTACAGTGCCAGTTTCCATATTTTCAATGTACAATTTCAATGTACATTTCAATTGTGTCTGTTGCAGTTTCAATGAAACAGATTAATGTCTCGAACAAAGAAACTGGATTACAAATACGACTTCTTTCTAAGGTGACAACACTCTGCCATGATGTTTATTTCAAGAACTTAAAAGCCTTTTTGTCAACTATGGTGAACAAAAGTGTTTTTCTTGTGTTCAGATTTGCAGAATAGTGAAATGCAGGTGTACGTCTACATAGCCACCCTAGTTGCAGTCGTGATGGAGGTGGCCAAGTTAAACATGTGATAGTTTCTCCCACTTACTGATCATGTACCACTGTGATGGGAGGCTGCCTTTAGGTTGAAAAAGGCCAGTCCAGTCATTAACCTGACACTGACAAGTCCACTGCTAAACCATGTCCCTGAGCACCAGTCTTCAGGTCTCTTAAATACCTTAAATGATGGTGACTCAGCTGCTTCCCTGGGCAGCCTGTTCCAATACTTGATAACCCTTTCAGTGAAGAAATTTTTCCTAATATCTAAACCTCCCCTGGCCCAACTTGAGGCCATTTCCTCTCATTCTGTTCCTTGTTACTTGGAAAAAGAGACTGACACCCACCTTGCTACAACCTCCTTTCAGGTAGTTGTAGAGAGTGATAAGGTCTCAAATGTTTTCAGTTATCTGAAGTACTATTTTATCTGAAGAATCTAAAAGAAATTATAGTGAGAACAAAGATAAGAGGAACTCTGAGAATATTTTTAACTCTGTGGTTAGTCTAAGACAGAATGTCGAAAACAATATCCTCTTAAAATTAAAAAAAAAATCAACTTTTGCAGGATGTGTTCAGTTCCTGTTTCTTAGCCTAGTATTCTTTCTGATGGAGATGTCAGGAATGTAAAGCTGGTAGCTTGGGGCTTTATTGTCTGATGAAATTAGTCTAGCCCTATTGTTATAGGCATATCTGAAGCTACTTGACTGTCTTGTCCAGAATTCTCAATTCAGAAACAAGCCAGCAGTGGTACAGTGGGTTTTGGCTGGAACTGACTGATGAGGTATCCAGATAAAACTGGAGATTCATTGGGACCAAAGCTGGCCAGGATGGACAAAGAGTCTTTAGTGGGGGAATTACCAGATGAAGGGGAAATAAAGCAAGACTAAAGATACAGGCTTCCTGTTAAAGGTACTGAAAGTATCTGTTGAGGCTGCACAAGTGGAATTCTTTGGGCTTAATTTTTTGGACGTCTTTGTCTTCCCTAATGATGTCTTGTGTATGTTTGAGTAATACAGATAAAAGAAAATAAAAAGTCATACCACAGCACTAAACAAAATGGTCATGTTTAATATAAATAAAAATTCCTACACACTAAATTGCAATCTTGGAAAACAGTGCACCATTTTATTGTATTTAAGTTATTTTGCTAATAGGCATCTTGAATTTATGTAGTGTAATTTTGTGCAATTTTATAACTATCTGATAGTGAACTTCACTAAAGTTGAAGGGGTCTGAAAGCCCAGTTTTAAAGGAAGAAAACAGAAGCCTGCCTAAACCTAGGCATTGGCTGGATGTTCGTGGTCAAATACTTGTGGTCAACGGCTCAATGTCCAGGTGGAGACCGGGATGAGTGGTGTTCCACAGGGGTCTGTAATGGGACCAACACTGTTTGACATCTTTGTGGGAGACATGGACAGTGGGATCGAGTGCACCTTCAGCAAGTTTGCTGATGACACCAAGCTGTGTGGTGCAGTCGGCATGCTGGGAGGAAGGGATGGCATCCAGAGGGACCTTGACATGCTAGAGAGGTGGGCCCATGCCAACCTCATGAAGTTCAACAAGGCCAAGTGCAAGGTCCTGCATGTGGGTTGGGGCAATCCCAAGCACAAATACAGGCTGGGCGGAGAATGGATTGAGAGCAGCCCTGAGGAGAAGTACTTGGGGGTGTTGGTTGACGAGAAGCTCAACATGAGCTGGCAATGTATGCTTGCAGTCCAGAAAAACAGCTATGTCCTGGGCTGCATCAAAAGAAGTGTGACCAGCAGGCTGAGGGAGGTGATTTTTCCCCCTCTACTCCTCTCTTGTGAGACCCCACCTGGAGTACTGCATCCAGCTCTGTAGTCCTCAGCACAGGAAGGACGTGGACCTGTAAGAGTGAGTCCAGAAGAGGGCCATGAAGATGATCAGAGGGCTGGAGCACCTCCTGTATGAGGACAGGCTGAGAGAGTTGGGGTTGTTCAGCCTGGAGAAGAGAAGGCTCTGGGGAGACCTTGGAGCAGCTTCCAGTGCTGAAAGGGGGCTACAGGAGAGATGGGGGGAACTCTTGATCAGGGAGTGTAGTGACAGGATGAGGCGTAACGGGTGTAATCTGAAAGAGGGTAGATTTAGATTGGATATTAGGAGGAAGTTTTTTCCTGTGAGGGTGGTGAGGCAGTGGCCCAGGTTGCCCAGAGAAGCTGTGGATGCCCCATCCCTGGAGGGGTTCAAGGCCAGGCTGGATGAGGCTTTGAGCAACCTGGGCTGGTGGGAGGTGTCCCTGCCCATGGCAGGGCGTGGAACTGGGTGATGTTTAAGGTCCTTTCCGACCCAAACCATTCTATGATTCTAAGAACTAGAGAATCTCTCTTCATCCTGCAGAGATTCTATCCCCACTTGTTCCTGAGCTTTCCCTTTTGAGAGCTGTATTCTAGTATTTAGCTGAAGGCTTAGTTAGGAAATGGAATGGGAGATTATATAAGTATGTGGGATAGCAATCCCCAAAGACTTGCAGGACTTAAGGATGTTTCTTAAGAATAGCAGCTGGGTTGTGGCGGTCGATATTCTGTTCCATGTGCATGTCTGTAAACTACCTGCCAGTGACATGGATTGAACAGCTCTGTTTGCAGGTAAGTAGTTACTCCCGTAAGTCTATATTTAACCGATTGGGATTACCTTCAGTTTTTTTATTAAATCCAAGGACCTGGGGAGCTGATTATGATTTTTATTATTCCTGTAGAACATGTACTTGGGTTCCCAGTTGCTTAATACCCGTAATCCTTTCTATTATTAGCTGTTGCTGCAGGATAAGAGCAGACAGGAATTCAATATGAAATATTGTCAAGTTGCAAAGCTGAAGTTTAAAATCTCTCACAATCACAACTAATAAATGCTGCTAACAATCATATCGCCAATTATATATTGATCTACTGTATATGTAAGTAGTACACTAAACATTTTAAAGAACATAACTACATTAATGGTTATATTTACAGTCATTTCATTGTTTATCCATTCTACAGAAACTAAAGTTTTTGCAGTGGATCTTTGACCTTTACCTATGCTTTTAGGAGGAAAATGGAGGTATGATTGGTTTGGAAGTTACAAGTTAGCTAGTAAAGAAAGCTAGAGAAACTTGTCATTGTAAATGGTAGTTTCAATTTGATGTGTGAACTTGCTGCTTAAATAATATTTAAATACATAAACATCTAAGTGGCTCTGGCATACAACAGTATTAATGTAAAGAATTCATGCTGACAGCTTAAAGTTACATAAAGTGTCTAAGAGGCTGAACTGTCAAGTTCAAACTTCTAGCACACAAATATCTAAGCAATATACTCACTAAAGATAGGTTTTAAATGCCTTCTAATTAAACCAAAAATATTTAAGGCGTTTGCTTTTAAGTACTTTGTATCAGAGAGAGGGTAAATTCTAGTTTGTGCCCAGGTACGGGCTTGCAGCAACCTTGAGGGAACACTTAGCTGCGCATACACCTGCACTGTGGATAAGCTGATTTGCTTTGTCTGTTCTTACTGCGTCCTGTATCAGACATACCCTGTGGCTCACAGTGCCTCTTAGGATTCTGTGTTGCCTCTTCAGAGTGATGATGGCACCTATAGAGCACCTGAGTTTGGGCCTTCATTTTCTGAAGATGAGGAATTCTTGCTGCTGAAGGCCATGTCCTTACAGACAAAGAAACTGTATCGGGCCAGGCTTCAGTTTTCTCCTGGGGCACCCTCAGGTCTCAACACAGAGTGAGTCTGAAGACTTGTCGGCCCTGGGATCTCAAGACCAGAGTTGCTATCTGGCTTAAAGGAGGCTGCTCAGGAGTGACTGCCTGATCTTAAACGCTGGCAGAAGACAGGGAGAAGATAGATTAGTACTAGCGACATGTATCTGACTTTGCTACAGTAACAGGGCGTCTGGTCAGAACATTTTTCCCTACCTTTCAGACCTGTGTTCTTGGAAATAAATCTCTACTTAGGTCAGAAGAATGTGAAGGAGAGCTGGGTGGATAATACAGGCGTTTAAGGATTTGCACAGGATGGCTTAGCAGCTTCACTGCGCTAACAGCTTGCTACAACTGAAGGGAGGTGTTTTTCCTTATCTCCACTCCTATCATGGACAGCCTACTCCTTCGTACAGAAAATTAAATCGTACCTTCTTTACACTTTAGAAAATAGTGAGCCCTTTGGTTTTTAAGGAAGAATCAAGGCATAGAGAAGTAGATTACCCAACAGGCCTGTTGCAAAGATGGCATCACATTCAGCTGTGTCCCCATCTCTGTCCTGTGTTCTGATCATTTGTTTTGGGAATTTGTTTGTTTAACCTACCTGTTGATGGTAAGGGCAGAATTTTTTGTTGTTTTGGAGTGTACAGCACTGACTTGTTTGGGTCATGGAAGTCTGACTGTAAAGAAGCAAAAAATAAAATTACTCCTAAACCCTGGGATTTGCCACATCTCTTGGAAAAACTGATGGGATGACTTACGTGAGCAAGATAAGGCAAAACTGAGACTGTTATTTTTGGCTGACAGTGTGACTGAATGGGAGGTGTTACTCCCTTTATCTTTCCTGATAAAATGATTGTGGTGGAGAGCCAAGAGGTGTGACCCTGGTGACTCCTAAGGGTAGATATGTGTGTGTTTTAACAGTTAATTGCTTCACGTAGCCCTCAGGCTTTCCGGTTAGTAACCTTTTTGTTGTATTTTTGTTGTGCATATATCACTGTTTTGTAAAACCATCCTTTCTGTAATGGGACTGTAATTTCCTTCAGGCTGAAACTGGTAAGCACACTGTCAAAATGAAGCATCTTTGTCTCTTTAAGATGGCTTCTTCAGATACTGTAATGCCTCAGGAGATGCTTACACAAAGTTGTCACTATTAGAGTATGCTTACATGAGGGAAGGATGTGTTTCCTCAAGCTGTTTAGCGGCTGTGTGCTCTTTTTTTTCCACTATTTTGGCTCAAATTGGAAGGAGCACCTTAACTTGAAGGAGCTTAAAGGAGCACTTTAAACTTGATAGTTACATTTCAGATGAAGAATGGTTAATCAGTTTCTGAGCATTTCAGTTACAGTGGAGCTGCCTAGGAAATGATAGCCAAAGTCCATTAAGTGCTTTTTTCTGCCAGTGTAGTTCAAATCAATAGAAGCTATTACTATTTCTGCATGAGAAAATAGTGACCAAACATGTGTCCAGTTCTGGATTTTCCAGTACAAGGAAGACATGGACATACTGGAGAGAGTCCAGTGGAGGGCCACTAAAATGGTGAAGGGACTGGAGCATCTCTCCTGTGAAGAAAGGCTGAGAGAGCTGGGACTCTGCAACTTGGAGAAGGGGAAGGCTCAGGGGGATCTTATCAGTGTATGTTGACAACTGAAGGGAGGGTGCAAAGAAGACAGAGCCAGGCTTTTTTCAGTGGTGCCCAGTGACGGGACACAGGAGATATTCAAAAGCTGTCTGGATGTAGTCCTGGGTGGCTGGTCTGGGTGGCCCTGCTTGAGCAGGGGAGGTTGGACCAGATGACCTCCAGAGGTCCCCCCCAGCCTCCATCCGTCTGTGTTTCTGTGAACATACGTTGGAGTGTGTGCTAATTCTTCTGATGTGGAGGGTTAGTGTGTGGATGCGAGACTGGGGAATGAAGGTGATTAAAAATGCATTTCCTGAACTGTGAGCTTAATGGAGGTGTGCTGGGGAAGGGAGGAGAAGTTGAACTAACAAGACAATGGAAAAGATAATCCTACTTTAATGGAAGGACTTTATTATGAAAACAGTTATATTTTCATGAAGGATTCATTCATATTACAACTTTATTTTCATATATTGGATGACTGCTTGTTTTTACTACAGAAGCCTAGGTTAGGGCTTCCTTTGAGGTTTTGTTTTTTAAGATGTGTTATTGAGCTTGGGCCTTGCAAAATAGTTTCGGGCTACCTCAAGTGAGTGCTGGAATATTTGCCCAAGGATGATCCTTTAAGAGAACCCTATAGCCTTACTTGGAAAGGTTTTTTTCCTTTGTACTTGCACTCAGCTTTCTCAACATCATCTTCAGGCTGCTGTTGTTATTTTTAAGGTGCAGTAAAAGACGCCGGACTGTTCAGTGGTCTGCTGTCTTTAACTTTTATATGTTAATTCTGGAACTGAAACTTTCTACCCAGGCTTTGACTCTTGAGGCGTATAATTGAAATGTGTCTGTTCAGTGCTACTTTTAAACAAAGTGGAGCCGGTGTGTCTGCTGCTATTTGTGAAATATTTCCTTGGTTCCCTTTTCCTACAGGCTAGTTCAAGAAGATGCTCTAGGATGCAGGCTTTATTTCTGCAGGGGAGGATCTTTTCCTTTCGACTTAATTTTTAAAAATCTAGACTGTGAAGTCAGAACCTCTTTGGTCATATTACATCACTGAAGCCTCTAGGTGTTGAGTCATTGTTACATTTAGAGGGTGGCACACTTCTTTTTAGTCTAATATTAGTATTCAAGCCTGGATTGAGTGGAAGGTCACCCTAACAAAGATGAAGTCATTGCTCCAAGGCTGGAAAGGAATGCAGGCTTCATTCTGCCTTACTGGTACACTTGCTGCTGCTTTGTTTTACTTTCATTTTTTCTACCTTTTAAGGTTGTTGTGCGTTGATACGATAACATTATCAGAAACTGCCACTTGAAGCACATTGTGCCTTGTGCTGTTGGAATGTCTGCCTACTTTGTCTTTTGCTGCTTTATAAATTGAATGAATGTTATTCCCTGTAATTCTGTAAAAAATGAAATGTTTCTTTACCATATGCTGTATATGTGCTTTTATTTTATTAGCTGCAGAGAGCTTGCAAAGAAAGGCTGCAGGAGCAGTGTCCTTCAGCACTTACAAATAATGGCTGCCCTCTGGGAATCCTATCTTGCACTCTTCCCTGGGTGGTGGTTTCCAGACATTTAAGAACTACTTTTTTATGTAGTCACAGAGGCACAAAAATATAGCTATAGGAGGCTGTTCTTACCCTGAGAAGTAGGCAATCTGAAAAATTCATTTTCCATGGCATTTATTCTATACCTCATTTCAGATACTTTCTCTGGGAACCACACCAGTGCAATACATTATTTCAGCTGAAAACACCTTTGAACTTCCATGCTCTGCATCTGAGGTGCCCCCTAACTGCTGGAGTGATAGTCCCAACTTTTCCCACCCCACTATAGGAGTCCTTGCTGCGACCTAAAAGAGCTGTTGATATTTGTCTTTTGTAAACTTACCTTCGTTTACTTTCTATGGTATTACTTTCTATGGTATAGCTGCTGGACCTTGCTAGTCAACTGTGTATTGACACATGGAGTGGGATGCTGGTCTGGCAGCTCCTCTGTGTAGCTGTTGTTTCTGTGCTTTACTCACAGGTCAGTTGTGAGTTATATTGAGGAGCTCAGATAACAAAACCAGTCACTTCATGGAGTTGGACATACTGTATCATATGAACTATCTGGCGTAAGATCCACAAAGGACAGGAGTGTCTGGAATTCCTTAGGAGTGTCACAGTAACAGTAAGGTACTGGGCTGTTGCTGGAGAGCGGGCAGTAGTGAAGTTAACCTTCGCTGATATTTGAGATCTATTGAGTGTTCATTCTGGTGTGGGGGAAGAGAATGAATTAGTTTGGGTTTGGTTTGCGTATTCAGAATTTTAATACATATAATATATAAGGAGATCATTTAAGGCTGCTTTTGTTGCCGTTAACAAGACAACTTGCTGAGGGTACTTAGGGCAGCTCATGTATTTATGTATGTGTATAGGGTCTGACACTAATTTTCTGAGGATCTGCAGAATTTCTAATGGAATTGTAAGGAGTTGTTAGTCCAGTCTGATGTAGGCATTCCTTCTGTCTTTCCTCTTAAGTAGTTCTGGCTGTTGCTGAAAGGCTTCAGTATTCTTCTATCTTTCTGGAGAAATGCGTAAGCTTTATGATTTGATAGCCTTTGAAGAAACCCAAAGGGCATACTGAGATGGTGCAATTGTAACAGTATGGACAAGTTGAATCTGCGTGTATGCCCACTTCATCCCATGCAAGCTGAAGATGTGCTTGGCCACCATTATCCAGGAATTACAAGCTCCAAATACTCCTTGATTCAGTCAATCCTCGATTCCTGCTCTGAAAATATGTTGTGGGGTTTTTTTTTAACAGCAAAAAATCTCAGCCAACCAAGAAAAAGTAAGAAGTATTTCTGGGTCTGAAATGCAGTAGTCTATAATGTGGATGCTGTCTAATAATTTATGCAGTACTGGGACTTATTTTCCCATCCATGAGCAGAGTGCTTGGTAGTACAAATGCCCTTGTTTTGATGGGAGAACGTGACTGGCAAAAGACCAACTGGGTTAAAGGTAGGCCTGTATTTACTGCAGCTGAAATTTGGAGTAGTGCTTTGAAGCATCTAGCTATACTAGTCGTTTGTAAATTACAAAAATAAACTGATTAATGTACTTTCCAGAACACACAAGACAGCACTTACTGTCTGCTTTTTAAATTTGGAAATGTACTTTTCTCCTTAAGAGCAACTATGGAAAAATTCTTCTAGTATTGGCTTTCTGTGGTCATGCTCTACTCTACAGTCTAGAGGGAACGAGTTATCTCAAGGAACCAGGGTGGGTGGGAAATCTTTCCTGGGAAAGGACCATTCAGGGTAAGTACTTCAATTTTTTTTTTTTTTTTTTTTTGTACAGGAATATCTTTTTCCTATCAGTTATACAGAGTTTTGAATAATGAGGCATTTTAACAAAGATGTTGGTAAGTCCGTGCCAAGGTTTATGAGGACCTTCTGTTGCCACATGAGAAAACATAGGTTCTGAGAGCCAGAGGGAATTGCAAAGTCTTATCTGTAAGTCAGTAAAGAGTCATTCTGTTAATTACTGCTTTCTCTAGCACAATGGACATTGTGGGTATGTCTGATTCAGATGTCCCTAAACACTGTACAAATGTAGATTAAGATTCCACTTTGCAGTTGTCTGTCTCCTGCAATAGGTTGAAATAAATTCCTGGACTAAAATGTCATTTGATCTTTGAGGAAGTCGAGATCTGGCCTGGAACACTGAGGCTGGTATGCCTTTCCTCTGAACTCGTTACCAGTGTTAGCTGGGACATGGAGTTCAACCAAGGACTTCTGCAAACAGAGAAGTTTTGTTGGTGATGTTTTTTTCCCTTCTGATTATCCTACTTGAAAATATTTGAGAGTTTAACTGCATATACATGGAATACTGAGCCTTTTTTTTCCGGGATGATAGCAGGATATGTTGCTTTCTGGGACGATAAGCAAGAGAAACTTGCAGTAATCGCTTCATGCAGTTTTGTGCTATTTCATATTTACCAAGTTTGAGAGGGTTGGATTTATTGTAACTGCTGTTACTTGCTATTCTTGACCACTGTTACTCCCTTTTTTTTCGTTTCATTTTTTTGTGATTTTTTTCATTTTTCTTGTCTGTCAATCTAAGATGTAGCATGTTTCTGTAAAGCAATATAAAGCCAAGAAGGTAGACACCAGGTCACACTTGTAATTAACTTTCCTTTTATCTAATTGAAACTTTTATGTTGTCACAGTGCATATTAAAGCAAGAAGTCAGCCCTGACACAAGCAAGAGCTACATCTTTCCCAGGAAAAAGCGGTCTTTGTGTAGTTTATAGAAAAGTCTTTGGTTTGTTCCACTAAGTAGCTCTTATCAGCTAACAATCAAACAGAGTTTTGCCCTTCTGCCTCCAGCAAGCTGTCATTCTGAAGTCAAGAAAAATACTGTTTTTCTAGCTGATAGTAATCGAAAGTGCAGTAAAGCCATTCTAATGTGGTTAGGCCAGCAGCTGTTCCTTATTTTCATACCATCAGAGGTCCTAATCCATCCACAAGTTCTGATATCAGTTTTCTGGCCCAAGGAAAAGACTTCTAAATGAAGGTCAGCCTTCATTACCAACACATAAAGACATTGCATTTACAGAAGCTACGTTCTGGCCTAGTCACATTCAAAACAGTAAATTTACAACTCTGCCAGTTACTTAAGGGAATTTCTCAAAGTTTTCATACAAAATATACATTAGGAACACTGCACCAGAGTGTAATGTAATTAATAAATCAATGCTTAGTAGAGTTAGAAAAAAAAATAATGCTTGAAAAGTAATGTAGTCTTAGAAAAAGAGGGATACTGGAAGGTGATTTGAGGTAATACAGGTTGGAGAGGAGAGAGAGAGCAGCTTTAAGATTGTGGCATTGGTTAAGACAAATTCCACAACGGATTTGAGCACAAAGGTAAGAGATCACGTGCAGAGTTGAATCAAGGTGAAATGAATTATCAGTTACTTCTGTGCATTTGAACACATTTCTTTCTGTGCCAGATAAATAGGGTTCTGTCAGTTGAGGCGTTTGTTCAAATTCTTAGTTTCCTGTGTAGCATGAGTGTGTGAATGGTTTTAAAAATAATGTATCTTGTACTTTTTTTATATTGCTTTAATGTGATTACTTTTAACTGTAGGTTCTTTTGCTCTAATTTAATTGCATTTTATGGATACTTTACCCTGCTTAAATTACATGACTTTTGTACTGGGCTTTGAAACTTAATACAGAAGCACAGTTATTGCAAATATGGTAGATGTAATGTATATGTCTCAGAGGGAAAAGAGAAACTTTTTCCATGTGATAGAGACTAATGAGCTGGAAGTTAAGATGACAGTAGGATGGGAAAAAGAAATTACAGTGTCACTGGCAAGAGAGTAGTGAAGGCGTCTATTACACTGCAGCAGGGTGGATTCACATCAGTATGTGTTGTCTTTAATTGGTTTTGCAGGTAGTCTAAAAAGCATAACAACGTTCTAAGACTGCGGCATGCAATCACTTAGAAATTTTGCATTTAATGTTACTGGAACTAGTACTGGGGAGAAACCTGCTAGTTTCATCCCCGTGTTTCCAGTGTGTGGCTGGCTTACAAGGGAAGAACAAAACAAAAAACTTCAGAAGATGCTGAGGAAATGAGGTACCAGCCCCTGGCTAAGGTAGCTGGCCCCTGTTTAAGGCCTCAATAACGGGCTGGTAGGCACTGTTAACAAGTATTAGCTGTTTAGCGCAAGTAGTAAGCTTTAAATAGAATGAAACATTTAGAGTTGTAAGGTTGTGTGATTTTGTATGCTATTTACTTAGCCTTAGTGAGTAGCTAGATTTGCTGAAGCCTGAGGCCGCAAGCCGTAGATTTCCACTGAGGTATGTTTTTCCTTTTAGTAGCTGGTACATTGTGCTGTGTTTTGGGGTTTTTTAGTGTGAGAATAATGTAAATAACACACTGAAGTTGTGGTTATGGCTAAGCATTTATCCTAAGTCTGGAACCTTTTGTTCTAGGTCTGGGACTTTTGCAGTTTCTCATATTCTGCCAAAAAACCCACTGTCTAGATGATGTAGAGGCTTCAAGGCTACAACCATGAACAGCAGGTGTAACTCATCAAGATAAGAACAATTTATGACCTTCCCAGAGACAGAGAAAGAATCCAGTGTGGTGTTAGAAGACTCCAAACCAAAAGTCACGATTGCACCAAAAGTCGCGTGAACAGCACGTGAGGGGCGGGTGAATAGTCTGTAAGGGTATAATTGACCCAGAGCTCGGGGTCCCTCTCTGGAGGCACCCAGCTCCAGCTGTCCCTGCTGCTGTACTATTTAATAAATTATTATTATTAATTTTAATTTTCATGCTTGAGACTCTGCTAAGGGAAACCTAGGGATCGGACTAGGGAGGTAGCACCAGATGCCCTGATGGTACCGGCTTCCTTCACAGTACTGTGGGGCTGACTTCTAAAAGCCATGATACACTGTGGTATCCCAACTGAAAATGCAGTCAGTTCACTCAGGCTGAAATACCACCAGTGTTGAAGTGAAGAGAATGGGTATTTCACATGGCTGAGATTGTGTGTGATCAAGCCTCAGGGCTTTATAGACCAGCCTTCCGCCAGTTTGGAAACAGGAGTTATTTTCATTTGGTTTTCCTTCAGTTCCTGGGACAGGGCCATGTACAGACCGAGAGCACTGACACGGGACAGGCCCTGATCCAGAGACTAGCTCCTATGCAATATCAAATGTTTTTAATATACATTAGCAAGTTTACTTTCTTTTGATACTGGTTGCTTTTGCTTTCTTGCCTTTGCAAACCTTTTGGGTGGATTCTCCCAAGAATGTCTGCTTAACAAGCAAAGACAAAATTCAGGTTATATAATGATATATCCTTAAATGAATAACTTCTAGACCCATTCTGTTCTTATCTGCTAGTAATCCTGTTCCTCTGAATAAATGTGCGTGGCTGCTTCTCACCATCTAACTTAAAGGTTTTGGTTATGGACGGTTCCAAATTCCTTTAAAGTCTGCTGCTGTTAACAGGAACTGCAGAAATATATCACAGAATAGTGTTACGCTGTCCTTTCTTCCCACGTCCTTCTGTAAATCCACTTATCTTTTGTATCTGTAGCTACAAATCTGCCTTGTTACTATGACCAGTTCATTCCAGATATTTCTTTACATGTAGTGTCCATTATACCTGCTGTGTGCTCTGTGATAGAGCTGCTTCCATGAGCACTCACCACGAATGGTACAGGAGTGCTTCTGAGGAAGATAATCTCTCTTCCTTTTTTATATTCCAGTTTCAAATGATTTAAAAAAAGCTTATACCTTTTAATAAGTCTGTCCCAAAGAATTGTTTTATTGATTACTGATTGTCTTAGATCTGTCACCCTTAGTTTTGAAACTGAAGTTTTTCTGACTCCCTGCTGTTTTATGACCTACATATAGCAGACGCAGTGTGTCCTGTGTATGTACTTAAATTTTGAGAAATTTGTGTGGAGCTGCCACTTACTGAATCACAGTTCAGATTATCTATTCAAAACCCTACTGCACTATAGTCTTTCTGTTGGTCTAAAATGTATGATCAGATTGACGTTAGGTAGTGACAATGAAAACAACAGTTTAAAATAGCTTGTCCAAACTATGTCTCTGCACTTCATGTATTTACTTCAGGACTGAGAATTAAATTCTTATCGGATATTTGTCAGAGTCTTAAACCAGAAAGAGATGGATGTATGCCTTAGCAATACGTTTACTGAATACATGACAAAAGAAGATGAGATTTTTCTGAAACTCGTGTCTTCCATTCCCAGTACAATCCTGTATTTTTCCAGCCCATTCTTTCTCTCTTTTTTTTTTTTCTTTCATGTTAGTAGGTGTTTCACAGATCTGAACTTCGAATAAGAATTAGTCCAATGTGAAAAACAGACCAACTGCTTTCTGGCAGCATATCTGGGGGTGTGGCGGCGGGGGAGTCTGGACACAAACATTAACAGACACTGGATTCTCCGGAAGTTTTTCATAAGCTGAAAGTCATGTGAGGACAGTGACTGTTTTAGGATTTTGTGTGGTTTATATGTACCACAAATATGCGGTATACAGTTTCTGGATAGGCTGATCTTGAAATATTTGGTACCTACCTTGCTTTTTCTTTTACTTCTGCATTAGCACTTAATAACCCTCCCTTCCTTACTTTGCTTTTGAAGGGCCTTCAGCTATCCTTTACCCGTGTTCTTGCAGCGTATGGACTGCTATTAACCCCAGACCTATAAAACATGGGTTGTGTCAGTGTTCTGTGATATTGATTTTTAGGAAAGCTTTAGATTTTCATTAATGCCTTCTGTGTTTTTGAGCTTTATGGTACACCTGAATCACCATCTGTATGTGGTGGGTTTTTTCCTTTTTTTCTTGAGGTCATTTCTTAGGTGTGTGTAGGGTGGAGTGAAGGAGTGTATTTGAAACTGGGATTCTCAGAGATGCATCACCTCTGAAAACTGGATAAAAACACCAATATTGTAGAATTTGAGATTAAGATTATGAAAGCAAAAAGCACTGTTTCAATTTTTTCTGATCTCTCCTTGTACCTAAAAATCATGCAGCAAGTCACCTTGATAGTGAAGATAAACTTAATTTATACCCACTTAGGCTATTTACACTGTATAAAGGAAAATCCTGGCTGGTACAGAAAAAAGCTGTGCTTTCTGTGAATCATCTACTGTGTGTGCAAAGGACATCAGAACATGTGTGCTCCGATTGTATCAAGTGCCATGGGTGCCATCTGCTGACTCCTTCATGTACCACATAGCTCTTCAGCTGTGGGAAGGAGGAAAGATAACAGATGTTAAGGGATGTAGTTTTAAATACCCTGCCCATTGGAACATTAAGTGAAAAATAGAATTTTTAATTCTTGCCCTTTTCTTGCAATATGAACAACAGTGTTTACCCTAAGTGTATTTGACTTCTGTTTCAACCCTGCAAAATAGTTTTATAAAGTAATTATTATTACTGTCAATGTTCTTTTGCTTATGATGAACCTAGATCTTAATTTTTGCGGTGTATTGTGGCTTATTGTCTGCAACTCAGCTTCTAGCCATATACTTTTTTATCTTTTCAACTTTTTACATTTCTGAACTCTTTCTTCATTCCACTTGTTATATTCCATCTATGGTATCCTGTAAATACCTAGGAAGTGAGACTGAAATAATTTCTTTATTGTGCTTGCTTGCAAACCTGGTAAAATAGGTTCTCTTGTCTTTGGCAAACATACCAGCAGTGCTTCCAGGTAAGGTGGTATAAATAGTTGGCTGTACCCAATTTAGTAAAAAAGCTGAGAGAAGGAGCAAACCAGAGGAGTACAGTTTATCTAGACCCTAGAGTTGTTTATAGCCTATTTAGTAATTTGGTTTTAAAGAGAAACTTCTGTTTTGTCTTGCTTGTCATAGTTTTCTTTAAAACCTGAAAGATGTATTGCTGTGGGACACTCAACTGAATGTCAGCGAGTATCTGCTGAGAAGAAATTCAATCCCAATAAGCATGAAAGTGTAATATCTAATGCTATAGTCTTAGGCTGTGTTGCTGCTGTAGATGACATAATGTTCTGGCAAGGGTTCCAGCACTATAATGTGAAATAATATTTTCAACTGAGTTGTTAAAACAGTCCATGACATGCTTTTGGCTGAGGACAAACTTTCAAGGCATAGTTTGTGAGGGTCCTAGAAATCATTCTCAGTAGCAACTTCAGAAGCTAAGAGTTAACCGTTTCCCTAAAATAATTTAGTTATCACTTAATAGCATAAATTTGGGCAGCACATGGCAGTTTGCATCAGGGCCCCAAGTGCACCAACAGGCTGTGACCAGCCTGACCTTCTGCTGGAGGTCCAGGAGCTCCACTTAAGCTCAGCATGAGGCCTTCATTCCTGGCCTGAACAATTGCATAGGTCTGCCTGTCTTAGTCTTGTCCTTGGATGCACATTGTAGCCTTGGACTTCTGGTTTTGGCTCTGGTCTCATCTCTTTCTCTTCCTGACTCCCTGGCTAGAGCTGGACCCGTTTCCATTGCTTTCTGTGGCCAGGGCTGTCGATGGTTGCTGTGACCAGCACCCTGCTCTGCCCACCCTGTTCGGAAACATCTGGTGAAGGACAAATAACACATTTAGAAGAGTTGTGCAAAATCAAAGGTTGTCTGTACCTTCTCACCTTATGAGACCCTCCTGTAAATCAAGGGGTGCTCCGGAGACTCAACATAGCTGAAAGCAGAATGCAAAGGCAATGTATGTATGACTTCAGTCTTGATGGATATCAATGCCAGAGATGTGCTGAAGGTGCTTTGTTAGTGTCTGTACCCACATGTGGTTAGCAGTAATGGGTTGAACTTGAAAGTGCAGGTAAGTCAGAAATAGGAGTTGAGAGAAGTTTATAAACACTTTCTTCTTGTTACCTGATCTTCCAAATCACAGTAGAAAATATAGTGTCTACAGAGAAAAATAATAGTTGAAAACCTTGGAATGACACCATCAAAACTCCTGTATTTCCTACACAGCTTTATTTGCATCTGTCAAAACACTTAATATTCCAGAGTGTTTTTCCTTCCTTGTAAGGACAAAAGCAAAACATTTGGAAGCCTTTAACCCAAAAATGGGGTCACTGAAACCCTAATACAGAAGTGCTGTGAAGGTATGTGCTTGGGATACAAAAACGAAGGTATATTTTCCATCTCTTTTTATTCTTTCACAGAACTTGAGGCTGTTTTTCCTGCTTTGACTTCAGTACAAAGGAGCACACAGTCTGTCTTTAAAATTCCATTTGAATCTTCCGTCGTTGAATGATAATGAAACTAGTATTGTTTTCCATACAAATAATTTGGTTCTTGATTACCTGAGGTTTTCTACTGAAACCCATTTTAACCAAACAGAAAAACCTCTGGAGTTCTCATCATGGCTGCCTTCTAAATACTGGAGATGGATGCCTGCCTACTCAGTCAGAAGATCAGAGAAAGCATCTGAACTGGGAATTCATACAGTTCCTTTACCTTTGATTTTCCTCTTGCTGTTTGCTTTCCTTGGGATCAAGGTCTATCTTCTTGCAGATGATAAAATCAGAGGGTCCTGCTGCGTGTATATACTGTCTATTATTTCATGATCTAGGTTCTGATTTTCAAATTACTTTAACTAGAACATACTTCTAGAAGAGAATCTATTTTTTAAAAGACTGTTTGTATTATTGGTGTTACCATGAGATGGATACATGAAACTTGAGTTACGTAAAAATTCACATGGTTGGTACAGCCACTCAAACTCTGAATTAGAACACTGCCGATTTGTACATTGCAGTTGAACTGAAGCCGAGTAGGAATTATCTGCAATGTCTGAACAGAACATTTTATGCAACTGAAGTTTAAGTGCTCTGCGATGCTGAAGGCAGTCTTCCAAAAAGCAAGTATTGATATAACCACCACAGGAAACAGATTGCTTCTCAGTGCTCTACATTAATAAATTGCTTTTAATACCACTTAATTGTCTGCTGAGCTCAGAATCCTAATGAGGTTTTAAATATCCAGTGTTTCATCTCTCCTTATATATGCACCTTGCACTTTCATATTTGTTCAAGACTATATGGGTCTCCTGCTGTGCTATCTAACTTCTGATGAAAGAGCTTACTGATAACAGATTAGCAGCCGGTATTTTGTAGCTGGTTTCTTTTAAACAAGTGTGACAATGCCTGGAAAAAGATGGCTGGAGTGTGTTGGAAGGGTTTAGAATCTAGCCCATGGGGAGTGATGGTGGGAATCAGTGCATGAGAACTTGAATTACAAAAGAAGAAGCCTAAGGCACAAAAAAAAAAAAAAAAAAAGCACTTGGAGCAAATACAGGTCCTGTTCCTGGAGATTTAGCTTTGCAGTCTTCCTGTACTTCTGAAAGTGTCACTGATGGGCATGTTATTTACAACAAAAAAGGTCAATGCTCTACCCGCCTTGAAACTGGAAGCTAAAATTTATTCTGCTTTCTTGCCCTGTGAACATGGCTACACTGCTGTGTTTTAAGTAGGTTCTGTGCAGCCTAAGAAAAAGATAGATTCCCTCACAAAAATAAGATACTATCTCCTTCTCAACATTGATACTCTAAGTGTGAGCTTTTATCTAACTTTTGGGATGTTTTCCTTTTCACAGTTGGAATCTCTCATCTGTCTAAATAGATTCACCAGAAGGTGGGGATGAGGACCTTTTCAAAGCTTGGAAAGGAAACATGGGACTTTTTCTTTACACTACTGCTTCTTACTGGTACCGAAAATTCTCCACTTGGTACATGCCAGTAATTCAAATCATAATATTGCATTCAAATATAATTCCACTTATGCTCTTTGTCTGTATTCTTACTCTCTCAACTACCCTCAAAATATTTGAAAAAAAAAACAAGACTACGTATATAAAATAGCCTTTAGATATCTCTTTCTGTTCTTGGTAGTTTGTCTTTTTTTTTTCTCTCCTAATGCTGCTCTATTCCCTGTCAGCATTTGTCTTCACTAACCCATGTAGCTGTAGGTTTTACCAGTTCTGTTTTCAGACCAGCTGACACAAGGATATTTGTACCTCTACCTACAAAGGAAATGATCCAAGATACATATTAAGTGGAAAATCCATAGTGAATATTTTGGAATCAGTGCTGTGGAGATGAAGCATAACCGAGTGATTACAGACCTGTTTGAACTTGGGACCCAAGCTGCGTTCAGAGGTTTATCCTTCTGTCCTGAGGAGGCTGCTTTATACAGGTCTTGGAGGCTCCATTACCGTTCCACCTACTGTAGCAGGGATGTTGTTACGATAAATGTATTGAGAACTATTTAAGGCACTTAACATTCCTTGCTGTTGCAGGTAGTCCCTGACTTTTTCTTTTTTTTTTTAGAGAAAAGGATGAGAGATACTGTTGCATTAAGGTGATTAAAATCTGACCCATGCTTATGCATATTGTGTTGTCTTATTTGCCAAAGCCCTGCTGAAGTGTATAGGATTACTTGGAAAGCAAGGTAATGCATAAGATGGATAAAGTTGCAGCCTGTCTTAGATGAGTGGAATTAGCTAAAATAAGCAGTAGTAAATTATTTAAATAAATCTACAGTATGTTTTGAACAAAACAGGAAGATTGAGTACTTGTGCTGTTCATAGCCCAGCCAGTTAATGAGACTGTTAAAAATGACTTGGTCAAATATTCTAGTTCTATCTTTGTGTCTTCTATTTGTAAGAATACATGGCTTGCATCCTCTCCACTTGACTGTTTAGGGAGGTGGGGAGAAATCTTTGATATTCTGATCTTTATAGGGCATGGGGGATGTTCTCCAGATACACACAGAAATACTTAGCAGAGGTAGTTAGCAACTAATGGATACATTTGCTATCTGATGCATAGAGATACTTAAGGGAATTAATGTACTGAAGAGAGAATGCTTTCTGAAATATTTGAATAAATCAGTGGTTTTAAATGCATTGAACATAAAGAATATTTTTTTTCAGTCCTTGCAAACAGAGGGACTGCTCTCTTTGATGTGATTATTGGATTTTCCTTATCTGTATTGAAAGATTTCTGCCACTTTTAATTCTTCCCATTGCATGCTCATTGAACTCTAGTGCTGAGTGACATGAAAGATCTCTAGATGAGCGTGGCGTTTGGGATAAATAACTTTACTGATGCTGTAGAGAAAATGGTTTCATAAACTTACTCTGTTTTGTACCTGGGCCTGGGAATTAAAAAAAAAAAAAAACAACCCGAAACATTTCAGATTGTCAATGAATAATCCATTGACACTGCACTACTTCCTACATAAGAACATTTTTTTAAAGAAGGATGTAAGTTCTTGACGTCAAATTCTGTCTTTTGCAGTTCATATGATGTGAACTGTAGTTACTTGGGTGGGAAAAGATATTTTTTGCTTTTGTGTAACTCTCTACTGGACGCTAAGTTTGATCCCCATGCTCATGCTGAATGACAGTTTTCCTTTGGTAGCAGTACTCTGCTGCATGAAGCTTTCAGAAGTTTATGCCCTCTTAGCATGTTAAATAGGAGTTTTACCAACAGAAAAGCTTTCTCATAGTTTATCAGCTGGGAAGTTAAAAATACTAAGCTAATGTCTTATTTTTATTTTCTGATTATTTCGTTGTTTCACATGGTGATTTACTTTCTTCATCTGTAGCTTAGACTGTATCTTCAGCACTTCAGGACACTGATGCTCACTAGTGCAGCACTTAATATAATATACTAGACCCTAGAGGAATACACACAACCAAAATGAATAATAAAGCCCTAGTAATGCCAGGAATGTTTTTCTGGGTAGGTGTGACTCATGTCCCTCTATCTTAAGTGATCTTGGGGATATTATTTCATGTTTATACAACTTTGACTTTTCAAAGAATGCGAAGCCAGACAATTTAATTACAAACTTCCTGCTCTAAGGTAGTATTTAAAAAATTGTTTTAATGTGTGTAGAAGAAATTAGCTTAATATATTTACGTAAACTGTGTGATTACTTTTTTCTATATTCTGAGTCTGTAAGGGCAGATAGTAAATCTTCCTAGCAGTTTATTTTTTTTATTCTCCTTTTTTTTCTGTGTCGCATGTACATATGCATGTAACATGTGTGTGAATACTTCAGAAAAATAATTCTAACATGGAACTGTTATTTTCTTGGACTAGCAGAAAAGTCAGGTAACTTTAAGCAAGCCAGTAGAAAGTCTTCTTGCCAGACTTCAAACAAGTGAGTTACTGGAGCAGTCTAGGCAACTAAAATTAAGTACAGGAAACTTTGACAAGTATAGAACAGATGTCACTGAATGTTTTTTATGTAGAGAGACAACTTGTTACTGCAAAAGTTATTGCTTTATTTGCAAAACGATTTGCTCTAACTGGAATTCAAACCTGTCTACATCTTATTTCTGTTGGGAATACTGGAATAGGCTGTTGGCCAACTAGATAAAAAGATGGGTTTGTATACTCCAAAGCCACTGTGATGAATTCCATTGTAATTCAAAGTTTGGGTAAATGTAGTGAGGTATTTAAATGTACTTGCAATGATGTTTAGGTGGCAGTCAATGAGTCAGCTGGACAGAGAATTGTCAGACAAAAGCAAGGGACTCTTTCCTAAGCTCTTGGCAAGGCAATGTATATTGTATTATTATTACCATATTGAAAGTTTGACTTCTCTCTACTTGAGTTTTTTTTCTGAGTCTACAAGCAAGCAGACCTCCTTGCTTTTCTTCATGCCGGTAATAACTAAGGTTCTCCAATGAGAAGGTCTGAAACTAACAAATTCCTTTTTGAGTGGTAATAAGTATCCATTTACCCGAGCAGAATGGCATGAATTTTATTTGGTGCATCCACTTAGTGGACTGATATATGCTTTGGTTTTCCCAGGGGTGTTCCCCAAATTATCATTGCTGTCGTGCGCAGTTAAATTCCTGCATTGTATCTTCAGCAGGTTGGAGACATTTGTTGTAAGGGATCTCTGGAGGCTGCCTGGTCCAACCTTTTACTCAAAGTAGGACTATTGCCAACACAAGATAAGGTCATCTGTGACTTCTTTTGTCAGCTCTTGAAAACCATGAAACTCAACTCCCAGCATCTGTGCTGCATTGCCCTCCAAGTGAAGAATTTTTTCTCTAATGTCCAATTGGGACCTCCCAAGGTGCAATTCAAGGCTATATCCTCTGTTTTGCTATCTATTTTACTATCATTTGCACTTTCAGCAAATTTGCAATTTGTCTTGTCCAGAGTGCTTGGGAAGATACTGAACAGTATCTGCCCCGATACTGACCCTTACGATATTCTCTGCTTGTTACTTGTTGCCAAATGGATGTTGAGCATTTGATTCTTGGCGTTTCTTCCTGTCAGTTCAGCAAGTTTTCAACCAATTTTAAGTCTGTTCCTGCAGCCCATGCTTCCTCAGCTTACAAATGAGATCATGGGGTAAGGATTCTGATAAGTCAGTCTTACTCAAAGCTCTTTAAAGTGCTTATGAAACAGGTAGTATTTGCACTGTATTTGAATGCTTAGTGTTAGCATGTTATTTGTAGTACCTGTGGTTTGGTTTTGTTGTTTTAATGGCTGGGACTGGCCTACAGAGGAAGTTTTGTTTGCCTTCTGTGAGCTACTGGACCCTGAAACCTGAGCTGCTGGACAGTCAAAGAGATGTTATTTCCTCCTTGGAGGCAACTGAGCCCTAGGAAAGACAGGCTTCCAGAATGCAAACTAGGAGGGGAGAAAGGTTGAGAGAGGAGGAGACCTGCAGAACAACAGGGTTTTGGGAAGAGCCAGGAGCAGAAACACAGGCTGCAGGGATATTGGAAGGAGACTTGTCAGGGAGCCGGGGGGAATGTGTTGAGTTTCCTGCAGTGCAGGACGTGGCTTTGTTGCTGGATGGAAAGCCACCTGAAGGGTAACCCTTCCATCTGTGAGGATGCAGTAGACGGTGGTAAATTTGCTTCCAACTGTGTTTCATTTCTATTTTCTCCCCGTGAGACTTCTGTATTTTAAAATGTTCAAATTCTAGTCTTCAGTCACAGCTAACTGCATTATGTGCTACATGGGCAAGAGCAGAGCTAGCAGGCTGAAAGAGGTGATTTATTTTATTTACTTGTTAAGCAACATCAGGAACAGTGTGTCCTGTTTTGGGCTCACCTATACAAAAAAAGATGCAGACTAACTGGAGAGGGTCTGGAGAAGGGCACTGAAGGAGGACATAACACATGGAGAGGCTGTCTGTGGGGGCTGGGTTTGTTCAGCCTAAGGAGGAGAAGACAGACTCAGGAAGAATCTAGTTAATAATAGAATCACAGAATGGTTTGTGCTGGAAGGGACCTTAAAGATCATCGAGTTCCAACCCCCTGCCATGGGCAGGGACACCTCCCACTAGCCCAGGTTGCTCAAAGCCTCATCCAGCCTGGCCTTGAACACCTCCAGGGATGGGGCATCCACAGCTTCTCTGGGCAGAGTTCTTGTCCTCTACCACCAAATGGGTGTCTGTAGAGAAGAGGTACCCTGACTCTTCTCACAGGCGCACAATGAAAGAACAAGAGTTGCAATGTGGGAAATTCCAACTGGATATAAGGAAAAAGTTTTCACAGTGGGTAAGTACTGAATCCAGCTGCTGAAAGAGGCTGAAAAACCTCCATCCTTTAAGATTTTTTGGAACTTGACTTACCAAGACTCTGAGCAATCTGATTTAACTTTGAAGCTCTTTCTGCCTTGAGTAGGAAGTTGCACTAGGTGACCTCCAGAGGTCCTTTCCAACCTAAATTATTCTACTGTCCTATAAGACTTACGCTTCCACAGCACTTTATTGGTGTATCCTGGAAAGTAATGTGGCTTTATGTACATGGGTATTTTTCTGCTTTCTTGAAGATCATTCAGAAAAGTTGGTAATTTCTTTGTGCCGTGGTTCTCTTAGTGTTGGCGTTGTAAAGCATTTAAATCACGCTTTTATTGGGACTACTTCCTGGCCCTCTGTGCACTGTTGTTATTAGAGATCAGAAGATCTCATTCTTCACATTCCTTCCTGCATGACTGTGAAGAGATGGAAAATGGCTAGCATCATTCCAACACCAACCTAATCTTTTTTTCCTTGTTGATAAAATTTCATTTTTTCCATGGTAGTGGCTGAGTACTGTGTGCTTAATTTCTTGCTTTCTGACAAACTCTGCTCAATTAAGCTGTCTCTGACTGACATCTTGAAGGTGTTTGGCTGTGCCTGCATTAGAGAGCAGGATAGTGAAGCAGGGGTGTAGAGGAAAGTAGTTAATGTGTTGTGTGTGAGGATGTGATATTTCAGACTACTTCTTAATCTAGTTTAAGTCCTCTGGATGGAGCATGCTCATTATCCTCCTGGAGTGCGTCTTCCCCTTCAACTCTGTCCAAAGAACACAAATGTGCATATGCAGCCTGATCACTGGTGTAAAACAAAGTGTGAGAGATGGGGGCTGTCAGGAGGCTTGCTTCAAAAGCACAATCCTGGTCAGAACTAAATACTGTTGGGTATGTGAAATGTATTGAGGTTGAGATTTTTCTCACCTGCTTAAGGAGACTTAATAATAAAAAGTGCCTGGGGCCATATTAGAATGATTCGTTGTCTTGTAAACTCTCTCAAACATTTTAAAAGAAAAATACATTTTTGGTACCCAAGTGAATATCTCTTTACTATGGAGTATATTCTGATCTGTGCATATCTGTGTTGTGGAGTTCCTGAACAGCCATCTGCAAATAAGCTATTGTCCTAGGGCATGCTTAGTTGAATTTCCAACATGCAGAGACAGAATAAAAAGCAGAGGGGACAGAAAGGCAACTAATGGGGGGGAAGAAACAGTTAAAAATGGGGTTTGGTTCATTCCTGAAATTATAGAGCAAAATGTTAAAAATGTGGGAAGTCATGCTTGGCCATCCTGATGGTGGTCAGCAACAAAGTGACTAGCTCAGTGGATGAGGGGAGAGCTGTCGATGTTGTTTGTCTTTAATAAGGCTTTTGACACTGTCCCCTGTAACATCCTCTTACACAAACTCATGAAGTGTGTACTATATGAGTAGACAGTGAAGTGGATTGAAAAGTGGCTCAGTTGCTGGGCTTAAAGGGTTGTGATCAGCAGCACAAAGTCTGGCTGGAGGTCAGTCACTGGTGGGGCACCCCAGGGCTTGCTACTAGGGCCAGTACTGTGTGGCATCTTCATTAATGACTTGGATGATGGGAGCAAGTACACCCTCAGCAAGTTTTGAAGATGATACAGTCATGAGGAGTGGCTGACACTCCCTCAGGGGAGCTCAGCAGGCTGGAGAAATGGGCCAACAGGACCTCATGAAGTTCAGCAAAGGGAAATACCAAGTCTTGCTCCTGGGGAGGAACAGCCCCATGCCCTAACTGGGGGACTGATGGAGACTGGCTGGCTGGAAAGCAGCTTGGCCCAGAAGTCCTGGTGGACACCAAGTTGAATGTGAGCCAGCGGTGCATGCTGGTGGTGAAGACCAAAGACATTCTGAGCAATATCCAGAAGTCTGGTGGGAACAGGTTGAGGGAGGTGATCCTTTCGCTCTGCTCTGCCCTGGTGAGACCCCTCTGAGTGCTGTGTTCTAGAGCTAGAGTTCTGGGCTCCTCAGTACCAGAGAGGTAAACATACTGGAGAGAGACCAGCAAAGGGCCATGAAGGTGATTCAGAGACTTGAGCATCATGTAAGGAGAGGCTGAGAGAGCTGAGACAGTTCAGCCTGGAGAAGAGAAGGCTCAGGAGGATTTTATCAATGTGTACAAATACCTGATGGGGAGGAGTGAAGAAGATGAAGCCAGACTATTCTCAGTGGTGTTCAGTGAAAAGAAATGGTGGGCACAAATTGAGGAAAAAAAAATTCATTTAAATATTAAAATTTTTATAATAAAAAGAAAAGGTTTTTTATTGTAAGGTGGTCAAGTGCTAGCACAGCTTTCTGAGAGACACTGTGGACTCTCAGTCTTTGGAAACATTTAAAACCTGACTGGACATGACTCTGAGCAACTGGCTCTAGTTTGACCCTGCATAGAGCAGGGGGCTGGACTAAATGATCTCCAGACTTGCTTTCCAACTGTAACTATTCCCTTCTTGCTCATCTTCCAACTCTTCCCCTGCTCCAGTGTGGGGTCCCTGCCACGGGGGACAGTCCTCCATGAACTTCTCCAAGGTGAGTCCTTCCCACAGGCTACAGTTCTTCGTGAACTGCTTCAGCGTGGGTCCTTTCCATGGGGTGCAGTCCTTCAGGAACTGACTGCTCCAGCGTGGGTCCCCCACAGGGTCACAGGTCCTGCCAGCAAACCTGCTCCAGGGTGGGCTCCTCTCTCCACAGGTCCTGCCAGGAGCCTGCTCCAGCGTGGGCTTCCCATGGGGTCGCAGTGTCCTTTGGGCATCCACCTGCTCTGCTGTGGGGTCCTTCCTGGGCTGCAGGTGGATCTCTGCTCCACTATTACCCTCCACGGCTGCAGGGGGACATCTGCTCCACCCCACTGTCAAAACCTTGCCACGCAAACCCAGTACAGTTCCCAGTTTACTGGTGAGACATAACCTGTTGTTGCTCTGTGCTTTGTTGTCTCTTGTGGTAGGAGCCCTCTTTAAGTTGCCTTGGATCATTCCTTTTTTTTTCACCTGACTTCAGTTGTCAGCACAAAAGCTCGAGTTGATTCAGCTTCCCAGTTCTTATCTGGCTCCTCAAATCCAGCTGGCCTGCTTTCAGGGACACTTACGTGTGCTTTGCTGACAACGTAGAAAACTGAATGACTGAAACCAAACTCCTGTTTCTTTTCTGACGTCTTTTTTGTTCTTTTGTGCTGAATATGTCACGATATCTTTGCCCTGATTCCAGGTGACAGACCCAGGCAATCCATCTAACTTTATCTATGCGCAATGAACTTCAACTTTAAGAACTGTTCTTCCCCTGCTTCTGTTGTTGAAGGAATGTATCAGCCATAATAATTTCTTAGCTGAGCTGATCATGTGCTTGGGTTTCACGACTCCCACACTTTCTCCCATGCTATCTCATTATTCAAAACTGCTGTTAGACTTCTTCCTTATGAATCATTGTGACTTCAATTCTGATGTATCTGATGATGCAAAATGGTATGAAATAGTATGCTCAGGCTTCTTTTTTCCTCTCTTCAGCACCATCGCTCTTACATATTCACATCATTATTTTACCGTTCCATTTCAACTTTATCACCACTGTTGCTTTGTACTACTTCTCTCCCATGCTTAACTTAAAACTCCTTCAAGTTACTCATTTCTTTCCAACAGAAATGCCAGTCTTGCTGTCCTGTTAGCTTTCCTGCAGACTTCTTGGAGCATGTTATTTTACGACAAAGGTGTATTCATTTGCTATGCCATCATCATCTTTCAGACAGCTTTTCTTTAAGCTGTACTTATTATTGAACTGAGTTGTTGAGAACCTGGGGTTGTGTTTTCCAAATGCTGTTACGTCAACTTACCAGCACTGCCAGTCTGTGATCAGCTTCTAGTCCTGATCTCAATCTTCGTGTGCTTTGAAGACACTTCTAACTTTAAGCCATTGGCAGTTTTGTGAGTGCCTGTCTGTTGTGTGTGTTGTCATGGTTCGTGTGTGGGTTGTCACTAATATGCCAGATAAAATGACTGCTAATAATCCATTTCAATAGAAGCGGTATTAGTAGCCTTCCCCCGGTCTGGTACTCCTCTGCTGGCACTGAAGGGAGTGTGATCTGGTTCTGCGCTTAGCAGTTCCTATACCAATCTTGTCTTCCGTGCATTAACAAATGATTTGCTGTCCGGTACCCTATCAGATGATTTATTGTGTGTGATCCACCATTTATTTATCTGAAATAAACCATACTAGATAAAATCTATTAAAGATTCATTTCAGAAGGAGACTAACTTTAAACTTTTGCTGCCTTTTTAAGTGTTTAACTGTGTGGTTTGCAATGATCCCTTTCAAAACCTCTGCCAAAAATCTCTTGAAGTTGTGCTTGCCTGCTGTACTTCTACCTATGTTTAAGAAAGATGTGTTTTTGTTCAGTCGTGTGGCACTACAACTTTGTGACACAATCCCAAATTGATCAAATTTGATGTTGACTTAACTCCCTGCTTTTGATTTGAGGTGGACGTTTCAGATGTTTTTTATTAGAATTTGTATATGATGCACTAAAGCAAGAAAGCAAATAATGAGATCAGAAGAGGCAAGATGAAGTGGTTAGAAAACTTTACTTTGCAAAAACAGAGTGTAGAAGAGGCACAGGAATCTTTTTTCCAGTTCACCCATTTTCAGCGGCTTTCTGGGTTGCAGCAGATTCTGCAGAGTCATAAATGGAAAAGGTCTGAGATACTGGAAAGAAAGGAGCTTGGTTTTGTTCTCTGCCATTATGAAAACTGAAATCTCTTGTCATGGCTCTGTTTCTTTTCTTTCATTTGAATTTAAAACTACACAAATTTTAGAAACCTTTATTTATATAAGCTCTTCTGCAATGTTCTGTTAGCAAATTCGCGTTGAAAATAACAGAACCTCTAGTCACAGATCATGATACAGAAAGCTCCGAGCTGCTGGCACCATGGGCAGGATGTCTGTCCAAGGCAGCAAGCCCTGTGGCTCGAGCTAGAATCTCAACTGTAGGATGACTTTGCCAAGCAGAAATATCCGAGCTAGTTCTAAATTAGTTTTATCTCTAAGCTCCTTTTGCATTGTAATTTTGTAGAAGAGCTTGGCTCCTTTTGATGTAGCAGAAGCAAAGGCTGTGAACTATTGTGTTGCTCTTTATAAATTCAAGAGTTAAAAAAAAAAAAAGTGGGGAGAGAGAAAAAGCTGGACTTAAGTTTGTCTGAAAACTGGAGTTTCTAATCATCTGGTTTTGAAACAGTTTCTCAATAGGAGTAGTGGTAATAGAGGGGCCAGAAAGCTAAGTTCTTAGTCTCATTGTTCATCTCAGTCTGCTACTGTGCTAGAGAATGGTTCAAAGGCGTTAGAGGAAAAGTCAAAGATGCAGGCCATTAAAGTTTAAAGAATTTTTCCAGATCTTAAATTGACATTTTTAAAAAACCACACAACTCCAAACCTGTCAGTGCCTTGAAGATTCTTTGTGGCATTATTTTGTACTTGGTAACTCCTCTGTCTTCCAGAAAAGCTTTTATTATCTAAGTGTTTTCAAAATACCATGAGATGTTTGCCCCATTCCTGGAAACATTCAAGGTCAGGTTGGACAGGGCTCTGAGCAACCTGATCTAGCTGAAGATGTCCCTGCTTGTGGCAGGGAGGTTGGACTAGATTACCTTTAAAGGTCCCTTCCAACCCTCCTATGATTCTGTGACAGTTAGTGGCTTTTGAGCATTTATTTCACAGTTTTGTAGCTAGCCCTACATATGAGCGGATCTTAATATAGAAACTTGTCTGTCATCCACCTTCTCTTTTGCTAGGCAGCAAGTTGGGACTATGTTGATGAATGAATGTCTGCTGGTAAGGGGTCAGTGTAAGACTGGGTGACTGTACCTTGCCCCTGTTCCATGACCACTGTGCTTCCTGGCTCGTAGACTGATGGCAGTGTCTTTGGTGGTTAGCAAGATGCTCTTTTTATCTTTTATGTGCAAATTTTTTATACTGTGGCCATCACTACAGTGAATGTGATGCCTTAAAGACTTCAGTGGCCATTTCTTAGGACAGTCTGATCTAGGGCAGACCTCTGCCCTGCAACAGGCTGCAACCTGATATAGGAATTGGTTTTGCTGGGGAATTTGTTCTTTTTAAAATCTGCTTACTGTATATGGTCTGTACTTGTCTCTTCAGAAATTTGGCAGCGTTCTTTGGTGTATGTAAAATATTTTGTAAATAGCAACCAGACATTACAATAATATTTTAAGATGCTAAAAGAACATTGACGGCACAGGAAATATATAACTCTTTCAGTTGCTCTGTCCAAAAGATAAGAAATTATTTTTTGTTCGAGTTATAGTTCAGTTATCTTCGAGGAATGTTTCTTGGCTTGTGACTGTCTTCAATTACTTCCTTGTGTCATAGAAACATAAACATGTTTGAGATACGCTTAGTAATTTAGAGGGGGAATAAATCTGTATTAGCTGCAGTGCATATCCTTTCTGTGGGAAGTGGTTGCTGTCATTTGATATTATCCACTGTTAGAATACTTTGTAGCTGTCTTTTAAGAGCTAATTTAAAGAGTTGTGACCTTCCTTTGTTATGTGAGTTTTGGAGCATGAATTTCTTCTTGTTCAATTGATGAAAACAGTGCCATGAAAGAAAACAACGCACTTCCAAGTACTCTTTTGAGAGCAGGTGGTACACTCAACATGCCTCTTGCTGTGTTGTAACATTTGAGCCTAATTTTATCTCTGTGCCCTGAGGATATTGTAATTTAATTGGTGATATCTCAGGTGAACTGAGGTAGAATTTGGCTTGTCCATCTGAAGTTGGAAGGGTGCCTATGAAGTTCTAACTGTAAAAACTCAGCTTATGGCTAAAACTTACAGATATTATTTTAAAGTGACACATTAAATTACAAATTAACACTTGTATTTTTTGTCTCTTTAACAAAAAGCAAACAACTGTCTTTTTGCAGTACATCCTACTTCCTTTATGCTGCAAGGAAGATGATTCCTTTATAGAGGAAATCTGTGAAACCAATAGTGATCTCCAAACTCATATAATCTCAAGTTCATACTTTGTGGTAAACCTCAGCACGGAGCCCCTTACATCAAAGGGCACAGGGTGGAGAGGAGTGGGCTTTTTGTAGTGAAAATTCCCCCCCGCCCTCAGCTGGGATTCTCTGCATTATATGAAAATTGAAGCTGTTGGATTAAATCTCATGATTCAGTTTTTTTGACTTTTGAATGCGTCAGTGCTGGCATTCTTGCTCTTCATGGCTTATTTGCATTGTTTTAATTTAACTGACTAAAGAGAAAATGAAGTGATCTATAGCTATGTGCTAAACTGTAATTCCCTGTATAAAGGAAAGCTGTAGATACTGTACCAGAGCTGTATCCCTATCTGGATTGATTCATCTAACTAGAGCAGGATAGTACCTTGAATTCTTGGGAGCAGATTACAAAAATAATTAGCAGATAATTGAAGAGCTTACTCGTGAAGAAATACACACATTGCTTGATTATGAGCTGAAGCAAGCTGTGATGAGGGCATGGGCACAAGTGGTCATGATTAGAAATGCAGAACTGAGTAGCAGGTCAATTCATATTGTCCTAGCAGATAATTTTAACTGCAGTCTTTGTTAAAAAGAGACTCCTCCCTTGGATGTTTAAATCTCTCTTGGACAAAATTCCAGGTGGGCTGCACTGTGGAGAACAACTCCACGTCAGATGAATGGGACTGCATCCTTGTGTCTTGGTGTGCAGAAGTCCAAGGTAGTTGGGTTGGGATTGAAGTTGTGACTTTGTGGAATTTTTACTCAGCATTTTCTGACATCTAGTGGTTTTTTTTTTTTCCACCTTGGTAATTTGAATGTTTTAAGAGTTTAAAAAAAAAAAGTGATTAAACAGACCCATTAGGCTCTACAAACTATCTTTGACTGTTAAAGTCTGGTTGGGAGTTGGGGCAACTAACAAGTCTTGAAAATAGCATCTACAACAGTAAATTCAAGCATGCTTGTCTATGTAAACACGGCTAGTAAACTGTTAGTCTGGTTTAATCTAGCTGTGGTAAGTGGTGTTTCCCCCCAGCAGCTCCTGGGCAGGGGTGGAGCTCCACAGCAGTTGAGATGTTCCTTGTGGGCAGGCTGAAGACAGATTTCTCCTTTGGTAGGCCAACAGCACCAGCACAGATGGGGACTATTGTGTACTAGTTGGTGTCAAAACTAAGCTTAGAGTATTCCTGGCAGACCTGGTTTACTGGTGTAACTGCAGGTACAGTTTAGGAATCAATCCTAGGTCCAAATGTTTGTAGACACTTAATCTGAAATCTTCAAAAAAATAACCAGCGTATTCCCAAAAAACTTCATAAGCTGGGTTTGCCTAGATGTAAAGCAACCAGAAGACCATAAGAAGCTATAAAATAAATTAAAATCTGACACTGAGAAAGTGTCTTGTTTGTAAGAAAACAAGAAACTTCAGAGAACTTAACAGAAACAGTTGTTTCTGGTTTTTCAAGTTTTTACAGGGACTCCTGATTAAACCCAAGTTACTTAAATAAAAAAAAGCCGAAACAAACAAAACCCAAAAGCTAAAGTAACAGCTGAACTGCTCTAGGTTAGTTGGAGCCAATATTTGGGTTCTGCCCCTCCTGCCTTTGACAAAAGCTCTTGAGAAGTCACTGTTTTCTAGGCTTTTCTAGGTGATTAATAAGCTTTACAAAGTAAGGTGGTGAGGAATAACATGTATGTCTGAGGTCTTAAGACAGTTTGCATCTGCCGTAGACTTTGTATGGCACATGCAGAACTGCTGCCTCAGCTGCAGGTATGGCTGATACCATTGTTCAAAAGTGGGAAAAATCTGCACTGGTAGACACAGAGGCTTTCTCTAGGTTAGGCATTTTGCTGGTAGCTTTAGTTTGGCCAGAATATCTACTGCAGACAAGACTTCCCAGAGATCCAGATGACTCAAATCAGAAATACTTCAAGAGATTTTTTTAAGGCTATCAAAACTAGAATGAGTTAGAATTTTTGTATGAAAGCATTCTTCTACTAGAGAATGGAGTTTTTTTCTGTATAATAGCATACGTTTAGGTTCTTTGTTTGCAGCTCTGTTTCAGAAGGAAGCTGATTGTTTAAATATAGATAAGTTGCTTTGAAATAAGATCAATTTTCTGTCACTTGTATTTTTTTATGTATCTGCTATTTAATTACTGTCAATTTAATATTGACAGTGCATTGTAATGCCCCTTTATTACAGTGAACCAATGTCTAGAATGACTAAATGCTTTAGAACTGTATTAAATACGCATCTTCTGAAACCACTGTACTGATATTTCAGGCGTGAGATGACTGTATGGGAACCAGCTCTGTTTTAATTTTTTTAAAATTTTATTTTTGTTATTATCTGTTTAGGTCTGTATCACACTTCATAAAATCTACTGAAATATTGAGTAAACTGAGAGTGCGAAACAGAAGGACGGAAGACCGGTTCTGGTCCTTTCTTGGTCTGGCTCAATGGAAGACTGTTTCTCAAGTTCTAGGTGGGAAAATAAGTCTGGTTTTTAGTGAGAAGAAAAGGAGGAAACTAAATCTGATCTTTTATATCCTCACGTAAGATACAGGCTCTTAAATGGCCCATTGTGGTCTCTTCTGTTTATGAAACCAGTCTTGTGGGGAGAGACTCTATAGATGAAGATATTTTAGAAATACATTACAAGTTCACTAATATTTTATAATTACTCAGATTTCTTTTTTTTTTCTTCTGATCATCAGTTATATGCCCTAGGGCAAAAAACCGCAACTTCCTTAACAGATTTCACATTTCACTTTAGAGCCACTGGAGAACCTTTATATCTGACTTCTGGGTCCCATATTATGGGATCCTCTTCTGTCCTTTGAAAATAAATAAAGAAATAATAGGAGAGAACTTATCAAAATGGAAGACAATGTCTTCAGTCTATAATGAAGACAAGAATGGATATTTGTATATGATAAATTTTAAGTATCAACACTTTTTTTTTTGTCTGCAGTTGGATCAAGGGATTAACAGGAGAAGAGACTATATCTGATTTAAAGTGTTGCAGCAAAATAAATACCCACCTTATAATATCAGGATAAAAGAGCAATTACCTAAGAAATCTATTATTCATGGCTTCATTATTTGCTGTCTGACTGCATGTTGTTTGACAGTTAACTTTTTTTTTTTCCTTTGAACTGGACTGCTTTTGCTGGCTTGGCAGTATGCGCTGTTTTCTCTCAGCACAGCCATTAAATCTCTCACCTGCGTGTCCTGTGCAGAGCTGCAGTTAAGAGATAAGGTTGGTCTGTCTCACAGCAGTGAGCATTGGTATTCCAGGCTCTTCTTTCAAGGGCATTTTGCTGTGATGAAGCATCTCAAATGACAAGGAAAACACACAGGCATGTTAAATACCCTTGCTAGTCTGAGACAAGTAAGGGTAAATGGAAATGATTTAAAAATACATTTTGAAACTGTTAACAGAGTTCATGGGTAACTGTAAATCACATTTTTAGGCAGGAGTGTTAGTCCTATCCCAACCAGCATCATCCATTCAATAATATCTAATAATGGAGGGTACCTGCCCTGCCCAGTTCATGCTTAAAATCCAAATAAAACACAAGGGCTCTGAGCCCTTCTGAATGTGTGTTCCCGCATGTTCTTTGTCCAAGGTCACAGAGGTAGTTCTGTCAAGAATTGAATCCATCTCTTCAGCGTCTTTCTCCAGTGCCAGCCTGTGAGCCCCTCCATCTTCCCAATGTGAACTGAGAGAAGGTTTTGGAGTTTCTTGCAGCTCTCGGAGCGTTGCCCTGGCATCCTGTGTGTGTGGCATTCACTTACAGAATCCGTGTATGACCCAGTTTTATTTCTGTTTTCCAGTACTGCAGGAGTAAATACATGTAAGCGCTTCACCTGTTTTGCAGTCTTTGGTCATTCTATCACCTTTATAAAATTAAAGGTAAAGTAAAAATCTGTCGATTAGAAATTTTCATGGGAAATCTGTTCTACGCATGCTTATTAACAGTGCCACACATCTACACATCACCGTTCCTGTCTTGCTGTTGAAGAAACTGAGGCACAGTGGTAACATTGTGTGTAGGATTCAGTTCAAGATCAACACGTAAATTTACATGTCAGCTTATCCATATGAACAGGTGCACATATGTTTAAGTTTTTGTTGTAGTTGATGGAAGTCTAGTCGGCAATCGGTGGAGGTTAGAGAGGGATTCAGCCTATCCTAAACTGCACAGCAAGTGACTGGTCAGCAAAATCCTACTCTAGAGTCCAGTGAGTGTATTGAACAAGAAGAATTCAGGTGCCCAAATACAGGTGTTCAGTGCTAGTTTAAATATCTTAAACAATCTCTCAGGGCCTCTGATTGATGGTTCAGAAGGGAAGGGTCTTCCAGAGGTCCTTTACCATGTTTATCAACCTTGTGTATGTCTTGGATACCCTAAGGCATCTGACATCGCACCAACCGTCCATGCTGAAGCAATGAAGTTCAGTCCTGAGTCTGTTGCCTGTAGTGGGAATATACAAATTTAGCTTACACTGCAGGGTTATGATCCTCTTCTGTTATCTGTGTGTGTTGTATTCTGTGGATGATAATCTGTTCACCAAATGAATTGACGTTGTCCTGACTTTTGAACTGCAGAAGCTCATTTTATAAGAGAGGGTTCTGTAGTCTGGAAAAGTAACAGTCCTTATTCTTTGCAGGTCTGGCACAAGGAAGGATTTGTGACCATTTCCAGTAAACAGAAGGCACATGCACTGATTTTTGTCCCCTTGTACCTCCCTGCTTATACTTGGAAGCTAAGGACTACAAATGATACTACAATATTAAAAGTAATTGAATGTTTCTGACTCAGAGTTGAAACTTGTCTGTAGCTAAATGAGACAGCAAAATGATGGTGGCTAAATGACACAGTCATTTCTTCAGTCACTGAAGGATTCTTACATTATTGTGTGGGTCTTTTGAGTTGCTTGATATTATCTTTAGTAAAGGAGGGAGGAATCCTTCATAATGTTTATGATTTATTTTATTTTCTGACTCTTGGACCCGCAGATTCTGAGACCTATAAGTGTGAGTTACAGGAAGTTGATACCTCCAGAAAAGCAAATTTTTACTTATATTACAGAAAAGTTACCTTTCCAAAAATCAAGGCCAGCCAAGGCATGGTTCAGCTAGGGATTTTCCAGACTGAGGAGTTTCTGCACATAAGAGGAACTTATTGGTTTAGGTTTATTCTGAGTTTAATTAAACTTTTGTTTTTCTTTTTTTCTCTGGCCAAAATTCTGTCTCTTTAAAAATCTTCAAACCATAGGAATGTTTGTTTATTATGAGAAGAGGTGAATTATAGTCCTTTTTTGCCACAATTGTTGTCAATTTAGAATTTGTAGAAACTATAGCTTGGGGGTCAAACTCATCTTAGAAAAATCAGCGTTACTGTAGCTGTTGGATAGTTCATTGTTCCTTATTTATTGTAAAATGTCAGTTAAATTTTCTATCTAAAAGATACTTTATTTGATGTATAATTTATTTATTCTCTTTGTGGGTTCAGAGATGCTCTAGATGCTCTGGTTTATCACTTTGATATTGCTGTTTTCCATAGGCTTTGAAAGTTCATGAAATGTTGATGGTAATTTAGAACCTGTGAAAGAATCAGTGGGTGCAGATAGGCTTCCTCTGGCTTAACAAACTCTTGTTCCACTGTTGCGTCAGTTGTTGGAGAAGCTTGCTAATGGACATTAATGGAATCTCAAGCTTTTCCATCTATTAAAAAGGATATATATCAAGAGTTAAAATCCTCACAACATTGTTAAAAGGTGCATAATTTGATAGAGTCATCTGATGGCCATTGTGTTTGGGAACTAGGAGTGGGAATACTATTTCCAGGTAGCAGTGAATTCATCTATCATGGTGATGCGAGCTCATAGCATCAGGTAATGTGTTTTATCTTGTTTGCTTTCACATCTCCCTTAACTTCAGACATCTCTTTCTGAATTGTGTCCTAAAAGTGCCAGCCTCTCACTCCGCAGCGTGAACAGAGCGTAAACTGCAGCATAGCTAGAGCTGGGGATAACTCCTCTCTTGGGTTCCTGGTTCTTCGCCCAGATTCCCCTGATCTGATGTGTTGCTGGTGTGTTCCTCTGGCTGGATTCATCAGTTACTTCTGTCCTTTTGGGGGTGGTCTACTTTAGCACGAGTCAATGCTCACTGTCATAAGAAAGAACAAGAATTATGCACGTTCTTTTTTCTTCTGTGGCTGAGCTGAGCCTTACTCAGTCTGCAGTATTCCACTTTGGTTTAAAGACCTCTTTGAAGGAGGTAACTTTGTTCCTGAAGAATGTGTCTGGTTGGCCTTTCCTGTCTTCTGCTATGGACAGAGGAACTGGAAGAACGGTCTTTTTTCTGGGCTTTTTTCAGGGCTGTCTCTTATGTTGCTAGATTTTTATGGGTTTTTAAAAGTATTTACCTTTTATAATTCTGTTAAAAATATAAATATTTTTGTAAAAGTATGTTGCTAGCAACGAGTATATAAGGGAGCTCAGTTTAAATACTTTTGACTCATGTCGTAGGCTGAAGGAGATCGATAAAGATGCACAACATTAAAAACATTTGAGTCAGACATAATGGGAATCTATTTACCATTCAAACGTCAAAGGGTCATTGATGCAGGTTTCTTTTTGTTGTTCTGGATTTGTACAGCGCCTTAAACAACATGGTTTGCACCTGCAAGCAGAGCTACTACAGAAATAATCCCTGTACTACTAGTAATAATGAGCACAAGCTTCATCCAGTGGGGACAAAATGTCACACTTCTGCTGAAGGTAGCTGGTATTTTTGGTTACAATGTGGCTGATGCTACTCTGAGGTCCAGATACAGTGAAGGGTAAATCAGTAGTAGTTTGCTTGCAAAAGGAGGGTCAAGATTTTGCACAAGTATTTTTAGTGACTTGACAGTTGGGCTTGAAAAGTCTTAAATCTGTGATGCTATATATATGTATCAAGCTGAGACACAGCTGTAAGTATGGTAACACTGTAGAATAACAAAACCTCTACGCGCAGGAGTAAAGGCTGTAGACTGGGACTGGCTTATATCCCAGGCGCTGTACAAATCCAGAATGCAAAATTGTCCGTGGCTGGAACAACATGACTGATTTTCCTTCTGATTTTGGAAAGTTTTCATCTTTTTGAAGGGGATTGCTGATTCATGTATAAGAAACGATCATCAAGTGTTAATCATCAGAGGGTCTAGTGATGCTACAGGATTGCGTTGGTTCTTGTGAAGGAACAATACCACCTGGAGTTACATTTAATCAGTATTACTCTGAGTTCTAGAACTGTTTGATGGGATGGCTGTACACGTAACTGTAAAAACCTGGTATTTCTGTCCTCAGCCTAGGTATAGAAGTGGGTCTCAATTGATCTTAAATTCACTCTCCTGAAATATTCCCACGTAGCAGATAGTGCCCATTTAATTCTGTGCACAGTTGTTACTATGGACAAAACCTGAAACGAATTGAGAAACTTCTGAATGACTGTTCAAAACTCTCTGCTTTCTCTCCATGGTCATGGCCTTAAGCCCAATGTAAAATTGGTAGAGGACAGCAGTAGAGTTATATATTTTTGGATGCACTTAGATTAGCATTCTGATTGGGGTCATTTTCTTCTGAAATGGTCTTCCACCGTCTGTTCTTTGGCTCACATTGCAGAGCGCTCTGCGTGTGGGTTCCCCTCGGATGAACCTACACCAGAGGATGCCTGCAGGGCTGCTTCTGCTCTGCTGCTGCGGGTACCGGTCCACAGGGCATGCTAGATTTAGCCTAAAATAATCCCTCCTGAAATAGGTATGGTGTTGATGTCAGGTCCTCAGCACCAACTGTTTGACTTGGAAAAAAAAAAATAATTGCTTATATTGGTCAGTATAAATATTCTATATATTGTTTAGCCTTTAACTTTCAGGTAAGCTGATCTATAAGTCCTTGGGCTTAGCACCTGCTAACAAGAGAGTGGCTTTCCTGCTCACATGTTAGTACAAAAGCTGTGATTGGTGATCTGGAGAACCTACCGACAGCTCAGGTTGTTTGAGTGTGCTGGAGTGCCTATGTGTCTATATCACTTTGTGTTTATTAAATATGATCGTTTAAAATAGGCATGGAATATGGCTTTATTTTTTCTTGGGAGTTTGGTGAGTTGAATTTAGCAAGGCCATCTAATCCAGAGTTAAGAATTTTTTTTAAAGAAATAGAAAGAATCTTTCTTTAAATTTGATTGAAAAACAAATCTCCTGATCTGGAGAAGGCAGACAATCAGTTTTAAATTGTCCGATAGTAGAATTTTTTATTAACATTAGGTCAGACTATAAGAAATTGTAGAGTGCCCTTAAAAAAAAAATCCCACATAGGATTATGACTTGATTTCAAATAAAAAGTGAGTAGTAACACATAGAATATGACGTATAGTGAAAGACGTAAGTTGAAGCACTCACACGCTCTGTAGCGATCTTCTGTTGGGTAATCTTTGTTTTCAAAAAGCAGAAACAACTAGGTTGTCTCTGCAAAGCGCTCACTAAAATACCCTAGTGAGCTAGAGTGGTTTTTAAGGGGAAAAAAATAGGTTATGCTTAGGAATAGGCAAGAAGAAACAAGAAATGAAGGTAATTGTGATCACAGTAAGGTTTCCATACTCAGATGGAGAGGAAAAATTGCCATGATTCTGTTTTGAAAGGAGATAAATAGTCGAAGTGCAGGAATAATCATGAAGTGGAACAGGTTATTTTGCACACCGTGTACCAGTTTCATAAGGAGATGGACTATTGAAATTGATAGGTGACACTTTAAAAATGAAAAAAAAAAAGGAAATAAATTGTAGTGAAACTATCCAGTGTAACTGTATTGTAAGATCTGTTTTCTGTCACTGCTGCGAAACCACCCTCAGGCCAGGCATCGCTTTCACTTGAGATGCCTTTCTGGACCTTAGGGGTCAGCATCATCTGATTCTTGATCTTTTCCTTTTTCGAGTGTTAGTTGTGGTTTTTTGTCCTGTTGGTCCATACTGCTAAACCTTTCATTAGGCTCAGGTATACATGACTCATCTTTACTTTCAGTGTTTCCTTCCAGCTCTTTGATAACCCCTTCGTAACTTCTCTGTTTTCTGTTGACATGTTTTTTTTCCATTGCTGCCTGTGTAGAACTTAAATCAGGCATCTTTATGACTTTCTTCTATGCTGTTACATATGTATGATGTTCAAATATATGAATAGAAGTTCCTCTAAACATGCACAAAAATACTAACTTCAAGTTCTTTCTTAAAATTCTTTTCCTGTGATTTATGAAAAACCTTGGCAGTGGTTAAGTGAATGGTGTACAAACCAAGTGATTATCATGATCAACCACACTGATGAATTTGCTGCCTGGTACTGCCCTGTCCATTCCTGTTCGTTGGTATAGCCTCGGTTTCTAAAATCTTTAGTGCTGGGATATGTTTCTATGCTGGTTCTGGATCTTAGTTTGTGATTACTGCTGAGGGGACTGCTGTAAATGCAAGTTAAAAAATAGGCAAATAATTTAATAGAACTTGGAAAAACATGTTCTGCTAAGAGACCTCAGCTTTTCAGGATCAGGATATACTGACACGCCTTACTGAGAGCTTGCAGGGGTGAAGAGTGGATTTCTCAGCGGAGGTTGTTCTGTCATCGGCTAATCTGGAATTCCCCGTGCTTGCCAAATTTATGGTGTTGGCGAAAGAGTGAGACAGGGAGCTGGGTGGCTTGAGTCTGATGGGAAATTGCTTCTGCTTTTAGGTGTCTGAATGCACAGTTTTGGTGCAAAGAACTTGATATATTTTCCCCAGGTGCCTTCATTTTGAATTTTATTAAGGGTATGGTAGTCTGCAGCCAAACTAACCGTGGTTCAGCACACGGGTCTGAGGTAGTTTCAGACAACCTGGTTTAAATGTCAGTAGTGAACTATGTGCAGCATTAGAGGACATGGTTCAAGCTGCAGTATCTTACACTGAGCTATGTGCTGCTGCTGGGTTTATATCAATAGTTAAATATTTAGTGCTGCCTGTTAATCTGACTTGCCCATAAATGTAATCTCTAGGCCTGCAACAGTTAAAAGTAATTTATGGACCACAAGAATGAAACATTAGAGGAAAAATAATGGTGCAAGTCTGAGATAAAGATCAACTTTAGCAGTCCCAAATTTGTAGATATTTTATTTCTATCGGTAAAAAATAAACTTGCAAAGAACAAACAGACCACTGAGTCAGCAGGTGTAAAACATCTTCACTGTACTTAAATCTATTTTTTGCAGTTGAATACTGTTTCATTTGTGAAGGAGTGACCCTAAGGACAGATGGTATAAAGGTTGCCTAGAGCAAAGCCCTAATTTCAAGGGAAATTTTCATGTTCTGTTCTTTGAAGGGGTATTGACTTCCAAATCACACACGGACATGCCTCTGATCTTTCTGAAGGTGAGTCACAGTGTAACTTGTATGTCTAAGTACCGGGATCAAATTTGCAGTGTGTTGATCACTCCTGATGATAGGACAAGATGTTCTCTAATCTCGTGTGGGGTTATACAGTGTGCTTTATTAAAAAAGAAGGCTTAGAGCTATTAAAAGCAGAATGCTGAGATTTGTTGGTTTGTTTTTTTTTCTATTTGTCCTCTAGATTTTAAAGTAAAATAAAGCATCAAACGTTACCTTGAGCTTAGTGGCTTTAAATGCTGGGTTAATTTACACTCGGAGCGGAGCTTTCAGCGTCAGGCGATCTTTTTTGCCAACATAAGCACTCAGCTGAAACAACAGCTATGACTCAGTTGCCAGCGAACGCCGCTTGAATTGATTTAGTCTGAGTTCAGATTTAGCACATAATCATGTTCAATTTGATTCACTGTGCTGCCTAGAGATAAAAGGGTTGAAAAAAATAGATTTAGCTTATGTCAGTCTTTGCGGTGATGTCATTGCCGTGCGAGATGGAATAGCGCTGTCACTATGCTGTGCCGGCTCAGTCGGTGGGTGTACGAGGGAGAGGCAAGGAGCAACTCCGTTAAGTGCAAAGAGCTTGTGTCGGAACCTTGCAGCTACTGTCAGCAGCAAAACAGAATTTTGGACTGTTCAGTTGCAATACTGAATTGAAGATTTTTTTTTTTCTTTTCTTTTCTTCCACTCGTTTGTTACTCTGAGGTTGCCTAACTCTGTGTGCAAAAGGGGGGGATGCCAGCCCGTAGCATGGACTGTGATGTCTCCACTCTGGTTGCCTGTGGGGTTGATGTGGAGATTTTTGCCAACCAAGAGGTTAAGGTATGCACCTACAATTCTTTTTCTTACAAATGCTTAGAAAAGCCTTTGGGAGCAATAGGCATGTAGCAATTCAGAAGAAGGAGGCAGATGAGATTCTGCTGCAGTACTAAAAGCCATGCAGTTAAAAAATGTGTTAATTAGGGAAGAGAAATATGGGAGAGGAATGTGCCTGCTTTTTACTGTGTTTTGATCAGCTGAAAGAATAGGCTGGTGTTTACTCTTTAATGATGTAAGGAATGGGTTATATAACTGACATCTGTGCATATGCATATTTCATATTCACAACAAATCATTCATTGTTAATTCCATCAAGATATTTTTAGTCCAGTGTCACTTTTTAGATCAGCTTTGCCGTAAATGTTATATATCAATGTTGATAACCTTCAGATATTTTTACTCAGTTGAACAATAGCTGTTTCTTTTCTTCAGAGCCAAATCATGTATACAAGCATAAATTTTTTGTGAAGGGTTAAAAGTTTGTAGCAAGTATTTTGGTGCATCTCCAGTGTAACAGAATACAAAAAGTTGTGCATCTTGCATATCATATGAATACCTCAAAACCAATGCTGAAATCAAAGGCTTGATAACCTGGGCACGTAGTCTCTTAATTAGACAACTGCTGTAGAAAAATCATTGTGTGTAATTGCTTACTGTTGAAATCCATTATCTTTTAATTTATTCTCATATTACTGCAAGAAAATCACTGTAAGTTCAGTTTGAAAGGGGAATTTTCAGTATGCTTTTCACAGATCCCCTGAAAGAGCTCATATGCATAATACGGTGATATTCAGCAGTTTATTTAAAGGACAAAGATACAGACAACATTAGTTTCTAATCTGATTGCTGTGTTCTTAGTATTAAAAGAATGGAATTGGGGAAAAAAGGATTTACAAATTGGAGGTCAGATTTTGAACCCCTGTTCTGTTTAATTCTGAGTCAAACACTGAAGCTGGTGGAAATATCTGGAAATAAGCCCACTTTCATTTGCAAGAGGTTATGATTTTTATTTCTCTGTTTGTTACCAGGTGATATCGTGTACACTTTTTTGTGTTGCAAGCAAGAGATTCTTCTTAATTTAAGAAGCTTTTTCTTAACAATTTAATACTGGATTTTATTTCCCTGTTTGTTACCAGGTGATATCATGTACACTTTTTTTGTGTTGCAAGCAAGAGATTCTTCTTAATTTAAGAAGCTTTTTCTTAACAATTTAATTTAAATTTGGATTTAGAGATGAAATAGGGAATAATTCAGAGGGATGGTTCAGGTGAGCAGTCTTGCCTGCAATGGGACTGGATTTAGAGATGAAATAGTGAATAATTCAGAGGGATCGTTCAGGTGAGCAGTCTTGCCTGCAATGGGACATGTTTCCTGGGGTGTTTTGAAGTAGTGAAATGTTCATCTGCTCATTCATTTATTTTCTTCTATTTTACTTAAGAACATGTTTTTTAATAAATTTAGGAATTACACCTGCATTGATATGGACTTGTTCACAGAGCAACTGTCTTTTAGTGTCTGGTCCATGTTCAATATAAGACTGTGCAAGGAATTAAGTTGTGGTCATCTTCTTGTATCCTTATTCGTATGACAGCAGCAGTGAAAAAGCAAAATTTTGGCTTCCGTAAAATCAGCAGAAAGCTTTCCAATGACTTTGGTAAGATTTAGATTAGCCTGACTTAAGCTGCAGCATCTGGAAAGTGTGGTCCAGGAACATGGGATGAAAGAGAACAAAAGGGTTACAGAGACATTGCAGGAATTGTAAACCCTTTCATGTTACTTGGACTTCCTGTACTTTCTTTGCTTTGGTTAAAACTGACATTTTTCTTTTTTTCTGATGTCTGAATTGCAGTTTGGAGTGCAAAGACTTTGGGTATATTTCCAATGGAGACTGCACTGCAGACTGCAGTGCAGCTTAGAAACAGTCAGTCTACTTTGAAGTTGTCTGCCTTGGATGCTAGAAGCAGTCTGTCCTCAGTGACCCACAGCTCTCTGCAGACTCATTTTCACTTAGTTCTCAACACTCTGGGTTGTTGGAGGCTGTGTGCAGTGATGCTGCAGCCAGGCTGCTTCCAGCGCTCGAGCCTCGCTCGCTCTGCGCTGATCTCCAGCCTTCCTCTGCAGGCTGCAGTGTGGGCATCCTCCTTGTGAAAGTTTCAGCGTTACTGATGTTTGAAAGGTGGACAGACCTACTGCTCTTTGCTGACTCCCAGAACTGCAGAAAAAAAATAAAATGTTTTTTTGCCTGCAAAAGGGGATCAAGGTGGTATAAAAATAAAATGTTTATGTTGACTTTGATAGGATAATGGGAACATTAAGCTTTAAGGTTAAAAAGGAAGGAGGCTGTTTCGAAGAAGAGATGGGTGTGGAAGCTGAAGTGAGCAAAAGCAAGCGCAGCAATCCAGCCTTCCTCCCTGCCCCTGTTCTCCCGTGATTACCACTCTGCCCAGCCCTTCTGCAGGTCAGCTAGAAGGCACAGGTAGTACTGAAAACTGCAGTCTTAGGCTATTGTCCTTGCAGTTTTCTTCTGCTGTAAAGCTTTTCATGTAGGGGAAAGATTTTTTTGTAGAGAATGTTCCTTCAGTGGTAGGACAAATATATTCAAGATTTAATGATACATGTGGTAGTTGATGAGATTTGTTAAAATCAGCTATTAGTCCTGTACAAGTAGTTCTCTAATGTCAGCAAGGATTGTGTTTAAGGGTTTAGGATATGCCCGCAGCATAGCTTACTTTATTTCAATTTAGGGTTAGAACTGAAGTGAGGCTCTGGAGACAGATGCTGGCTGAACCGAGCCATCCTTGTCCCTGACTGCAGCCAGCGGGCTGATGACGGGAGTGGATGGGAGCTGCCCAGTTTGGCAGGCCTGCAGGGAAAGGGCTTGGTGTGTGTTCGGGCTGTAGAGCAGGAGCTCTCGCAGCAAGCGACAATGGTGACTCCTTGAAGATGCCACTTCTCAAGAGCAGTGGCCCTTCAGTGCTGGGGAATTCTTACACAGAGCGGAAACGTCTGCTATTAGGCACAGAGTGCGGAGCAGAGTGAGCGGCTTAGCTTGTTGCTGCTTTTCCACCTGTGGACATGACCTTCCTCTGGAGGCATTATGCTCTTAGCATCTGGTGGACAGGCTCGGAAATACTCCTTTTTCCATTTGGCCTCTGGAATAGCCATATGATTACTTAGTACTGAAGGCAAAGTATTTTAGCTTCTACATTTGGAGTGGCTCATCCTTTCAACAAACAGAGTCTGGTATGGATGCCCTGAAACTGGCAGTTGGCCCGCAGCAATGACACTGTTGGTTTACCATCCATGAACCCATCCAACAGGCCTTTTGGTTTTGCTCAGCTGCTGCTTTGAATGGTCTTTTACAATCCAAAACTCAGGTCAGGCTAATCAACGTGCTTCCAACTGTACAGTGCGTGTGTATCAGGAGCGAGTAAAGCTGAGAAGGCAACCACAGAAATCACAAAGTGCGGTTCTGCTTTGAAGTTCACCTGCATAATTAAAATTCTCTTTTCAGTGCTTCTAGATTATAATTTTATGTAATGATGTTTGTTACATAAGCAATTAGCTAATGAATATCTTGTTTATTTCTAAGAGAGAAATTCCAGACATCACTGAAACAGTGGAAAAGAATTTAAACTCATACTACTTACTCTAAGCAAGATATTCCTATATTGTTAATTCTTCGTGTTCTCTCTTCAGTTATATTCACACGCACTGTTCCGCTGGGCAACAAGGTATGATTGGGACAATGAGGCACTACTGTAACACAGAAGAAATACTAATGGTCCAGACTGATGGAATTTATATCTAAAGACAGTAACATAAAGTAAAAAAGGGAAAAAAACCAATGTGGACATGAGCCAGGCAGCAAAGGGAAATAGTAGAAACAGTTTCACTGTTTTGACCGTATTGCTTTGGGGGATTAATCCCCGTTGGAGCAGGATCTCTGTCAATCTGTAAACTCATTATTCAGTTCAAACGCTCCAGTGAGCACACAGCTAATACCAGTTGTTTGGGATGGATGGTTTGGAGGTCAGTTGTTGCCCTGCAGTTGCCTTTGAGAGGTTTCGCAGTCTAACATCTTATCTGAACCTCTGAGGGCTAGAGGGTGAAAGTGAAAGCATACTAGGTTCCTGTGTTTTTTCCTCTCTGTTTCAATTCTCCCTTTGTAAAAGTGGCTGGTTTACAGAGACATTGTGAGGTTTAAACTTTAAGTGCTCTAAGATGAGAGTCAAGTGAAGAAAGCTGCAGAAAAGGGAGGAGTGTTGCTGCCCCTCTGGATACTGCCAGCTGCCCCATGGCAGAAATCATGACTTGTTGGGAGAGTTTCAGGCTGTCTTTTTTCAAATTCTTCTCCTTAGCCACATAAGTTTGATTTGTGGGAAGAGATTGTTGCACAGTCATAAGACTGCACAGACAGACTGTAAGGAGGAAACCAAACAGCAGCGTGACTACCAAAAATACCCCGATGGCTTGAAAGGGCTGCTTTATACCTACTGTTAGTATTTACTGTACCAGTGACATCTTCAAGATCCAATAGTTCTGCTTGAGGAATATTTGTGTCTTTTGGTCTCTGCTTACTGTCTGTCTTCATCTAGAGTAACAAAGAGGAAGAATGAAAACACTTAGTTTTCTTGCTCATTTACTCTGTCTGTATTAATGCTTTTAAAATAGGACTATTTGGAGATGAAACTGCAACCTGCTTTTCTGCAGTGTTTAAAAAGCTGTAATATTGATATAACTGATGTAAAATAAGGGAGTTAAAAAGATAAAAGATGTCACCTTTGTTTTAAGAGGTTTGTAATTGTTTTTTTTTATATAAAGCATTAGTTGCTATGTTGTAAATATGAAAAAAATTCCAAAGCAACAGAAATATTTAGTACCTAAATAAGCAGGTACATGTCCAGAGATATACTTTTCACTTTTAATTTAATGGTAGCACTGTTCTCTCTGTTCTTCAAAAGGTCCCAGAAGCCGTAGTGCTGTTCCCAGCACATTGTCCCTGCACGATGGCTTCAGTGTCAGTGCTGAGAGACTCTGAACCAGCAAACCTGGGGCTCATGCCCCCGGTGCTGCTGCAGGCTGAGGCACTGCCCATCACCTGTGGTACAGAAATAGTTCAGGTTTTGCCTTTGTCCTTCCAACAACCCCAGTGTGAAGGCAGTTGAACCCTTAAGAAGTTTCCAAAGAGGAAATGATACAATGGGAAGACTTCTAAAGGTTGTCAAGTCCCTTCAATTATTTGTATTTGCTTTTTGCTTGACTCGAGGAAGTCAAGCTGTTGCACTGGAGGTCAGTGTGAGCTGCAGTTGGTTATGTGCCTGTGAACATGACATGCTTTTGCTTATCATTATTTGCTCTTTTGATATTGACAGAGTGAACAGCAGAACAAGGCAGAGGGTTTTGTATTCTTTTTGATCCTCCTTTCTGTTGGAATTCATATAAAGATATCTCCTCTTTATTAAGGATAATTAGACAACGAGCAATTTGTGGTCAAAAGAAAATAAATAACAGGTAGTATGTATTGCTAGAAGGTGCAGCATTAATCCAAGGCAGGTAATGAGGTAAGATGGACCTTGCAATTATACTGATAAATGGCCCAGCCTATGTGAGGAACAATGAAGAGATGATGATTTTCTTCAGCAGGTTTGAAGAATTAATCAACACAGCTACAGATTGAGGTACTTTTAATACAGATGTAAGTGTGATACTGATTTTTCTTTAAATAATTACTTTGCTTAGAATTCCCAGAAGAACGTGGAGAGGTGAAGAACCCAAATTCTTTCTGGTTTTCAGTGAATTTTTTTTCAAGGGCACACTATTTTCAGGTCTACAGTGGTCTAGTCTCATTCTTCTCTGAAGAGTGCACATACTGTATACGTGCACTGTTTTGTCTCCAACTTGACTGATACTGTATGCTGCTTCTTAGCATGATCTCAGCTTTGATATTGAGAGAAGTTGGAGGTTTTAAGGCAGAGGTCCATACCAACCTTGTTGTGTGTATCTCTTTAATTTTTTTTCCACATAGATTAATGGATGTGCTTTATGCTTGTACAGTTCTTCCTTTAATATATTCTAGGGGTGATTCTACCAAAGGCTTTAAATAATCTATTTAGTTTTGATCGTTCATGTGCTGAACAGCATATTTGCTTTGGAAGATATTATCTAATCATATGCTGGAATGCAAACAACCATAACACTGTGGTCTCAAGCAGTGAATTCTTCCTTGGTGAAGAGATGTTGAACAAGAAGGGTGCCATGGTTTATCAAACACTTGGCTAACACAGAAGCTGCCAAAGTCCGGAAACTGGCCAAGCTAAGCCTCTGTCAGGATTTTATGTTTTCCATCCACATATTTATAGTGATGCCAGGGTTGTGTGCATGTACTTTTCCTGAAAATTTCCCCCATTAATATGGCTGTCAATAAGCACCTTGTTTTTCTAAATGCCAACAGAATTAAAATTTTCCCCATGAGAGACCTCAGAGACTGTCCTCTCTAGCCCTCCTTGAAGGAACTGTATTGACTTCCTAGTGCTGAGTCTTGGCTCTTTTGTTTGGTGTAGATCATACACATGAGCCTCAATTGCTGCTAGCTTGCGGCATGACAGCCTAGCTGTCTTCTGCAGTAACTGCAGTATAGGATATTATACATTTATTTTTTTCTGGCCAAATAGTAAACTTCTACCCTTTTTTTTTTTCTCATTGACAAAGTTTCTAAAATGCACGTGCAGATCATCAAGTTCAGCTGTAGCCCATGCTTTCCATCTGGTGTTCAGGTTGATTTCTGCTTTGTTCATGTTAATTCCTAAAAGCACAGATCACCTTCTCACAACCTCAGTGTTCCTGTGATCCATTTAACTGCCCTCACTGGGAATTTCTGGTGGTGCTGAAGCAAGGAGAAGCCTTTGGTTGCAGCAGCCCTGATGGAGTAAACAGCCCCCTTGTCCTTGCAGGATGTCCGCACGGGAAACTCCACAATAGGAAACCAGCTGGATGGGCCCCTGCAGAGCTGGGTGCTGCAGCAGCTGTGGGCTGCTGCTTATGTCTCCACAGCAGTGTATGGCTCTCTTCTGCACTCCTGGAGTTGCTGGAAACCTTCAAAGTGGTGTTACGGGTAAAAAGCTCCAAGTATTTTCAGTTGCACATGGAGAACTAAGGAAACAGGAAATAAGTTTGCTGATGAGGAAGCTGGCTTGGCGTGTATCAGATCTGGTATAATTAATAATCCTTGTTTTTAATAATCAGGTTCTGTAGATGATGAATCTCAAATGCTGTTTGAGCTCTAGGTGCTTGCCAGAGAGTAAGAAGCTTTGCTTAGTTGCTAGCTGTTTTTTTGGTTTTTTTTGAAATTAGCCCAAACTTGCTACTTTTCGGAATCCGCCTGAGATTCTGGCAGCATGTTGACAGAGAGATGGACTTTACCTTGCAGGATGGCTTCGTATTTAGCAGCAGAAATGTGCTGCAGCGTGGAAGATCCTCCAGTTTTGCAGCACCAGATAGTCCTATCTGTTGAAATAATAGTCACCAAGCTGAGAAAGACAGTGAGCCTATTGTGCTCAGAGCAGTGTCAGCAGGCAGCTGTACGCTGTAATTTCTTCAGCTCAATTTGTCACTTGCGGAAGTATCTGTCTGCTTCGTTATATTGCAGTGAGTAATCTTGATCTGTTGGCCATAAAAGGTGGAGGCATTCAGACAGCTGAATCATGCAGCCGGAGTTCTGCTGTGTTACACCCCTGTCATGGCCAGAAAGTGGAAACCTTGCAGAAATCTCATTTGTCCCTTTTACTCGTGTAGGTCAGATGTGCTGATGTGGAGGCAGATGAACAAATTATGGTAAAAGAACCACTAATCCTCTCAAGAAATGAAATTCCCTTTATGAAGGAGATAAGAAGAAGATTGTTTCATTTGCTGTATAAGTCTTACTCCAAGTTTTCTAACCTCAGGTTTTGTTGTTCTTTGCTGCGTTTTCTCTGGCCTGATGACAAGGTTCATTCAATTTTTGGTTATTTTCCTGTGTTTCTCAGAGAAAACCAAGACCTAAACCAATAAGAATACAGACTTCTTCATTGTCTAAGTAATGAGAACTGTACTGGGAAATTTATTTTAACCACCACTTTTCAGTAGCTGTTGGTTTGGTGTGGGTCCTTTTGTTTGATTTTTTTTTTTTTTTTGGGGGGGGGGGGGGGGGTGGGTTTTTGGTTTTGTTTGGGGGGGTTTTTTTGGTTTTTTTGGGGGGGGTTATTATTTAATTTGCTAGTGCTGATTAAAAAAAAATCCAAAACAACCCACCATCAGAAATGGTCTTTCTCCCTCAAAGAGGAACATTTATTTAAGAGAAGCAAATATCTGTAAGGAGCAGGTCATAGGTGGAAGTCCTCTGAGCTGTGGTTTTAACCTGAGGGAGGAGGAAAGCAGTTATTTTGAAAGGTGGCTGAAATGAGGAAGGGGAGCATGGGGTTTCAGAGCAGGGAAGTCAGTACGATGATAGGGTGCTTTTTTTGTTTTGTCTTGTTTTGTTTTTTCTCCCCTCTTTCCACCGGAAGTCCCTCTGTGGTGCAAGACCATGAATGGAGAAAACTCTTGCGGAAGCTGGGGCAGGGAGATAGATTGTGGCAGACCTTCTTATTAGGTGGGTGTCAGAGGCAGAGAAGTTTAGGATGGAGGGAAAAGTGATGGAAAAAAAGAATACTCAATGGAAGACCAAGGGGAGAACAGATGACTTTGGCTTCTCATAGTGCAATGGAATGATTTAGGGAATTTGAGAGATGAAGCTGACACAAAGATGTCAGACAAAACCAGGTGATGGTCAAAAAAAGGAGAACTTGGTAACAAAGCTTTTACCTAGCAGGTGTTAGCATCATTGAAACCTTAGGTAAATTGATCTTGAAAGTTCCCTGAAAGCAACTTCCACAGGCTTCCATTCTGCCTCCAGGTAATAAAGTCCCTTTGTGAAATGTTAGTCTGGGCTGCTGCCCCGCTCCTTTTAACTCTCACCTCAAAACTTTTTGGTGTTAAATGTCTTAGAAGGAACGAAGTGATTGAATGTGGCTAGACAAAGCTACATATGCGTGCATGGGACAGAATATTTTTGTTAACTCTCCCCCAAAATAAATATATATTGTCTTTTCATATATCTTATTCCCACGTTCACTGTCTTCCTCTCTGCTTCATCCTTCTGGAATGTAAGAAGGAATTGTGTGTTTTCCCTTGTTATTGTCCAGTGTGGTAAATGATACTAGAAATAAATCACAATGCTTTCTAAATTGCAAGACCTGATATATCAAATTGTGAAAATGTTCTGGGCACACTTTTTTCAGCAAATGGAGATAGGTAATTGTAGTTGATTTTAGGTTTTGATCCTAGCAATAAGGAAGAATTAATAATGGCAAGTGCCATTATTAGTGAAAATGTATTTTGAAGAAAGCTTTTGAAATAAAGTCTGAGATTAGATGATAAAGGAAAAAATTTATTTTGAAAAGTCATTTTCAGCAACCTTATCGAGCTGGGAAATAGCATCTCCTAAGAAGATTATCTGAGAGACCAAGAAATGCATGAGATTTAGCAGTTAAGGAGAGACTTTTGAATGCATAATGGAGATTATCTGTCGTGATGCAAAGGACAGATGGGACGTACATTAAGAGACTGTTATGGCTACATCAGATACTCCCTTTGCTTTACAGCAGTTTAAGGATTTATATAATAAAGAGAAAACGAAGTGTGCAAAATCACAAAATGAATTTTAATTAGCAGAGGATCTCAAGGAAATTCCTGTGATGCATAAAAAGTAAAACAATGTGCAAATTCACTGACAGCAAGAAGACAGCACGTAACAAACGACACAGGGAGGGTTAAAGTACATCTGATTTTGTGTGTGTGAGTCTGTATAAAGAGCTTGATAGATAATCAGCTAAATTAATAGCTACAAACAAAGAAAAAAACCCTAGAAGTGGTCAGAGCATGGAAAAACTGCTAAAAATAGAGAGGTAAGGTAAAGTTACTCAAGTGTATAGGGCCTGATAAAATCTACCAAAGAATGCTTTATGATATAGTTGAAATGATCTTTCCACTATTTAAAATTATCTTTGAGAGTTCATAGGTTACAGAGAGGCTGCTGAGGACGGCAGATGAGAAGAAATAGCTTTTTTTTATTTTTATTTTTTTTTAGAAGGAGGGAGAGGGAGAAGGGCCTGGATAATTACAGATAATTTTATCTAACTTCAGTTCTGGGAAATAAGTTTGTAAGCACTTTGGAATTAATTAGGCCTGGCTTGTCTAGAGCAAGTCATATCAAATCAATATATGTTCCTTGTTTGACAGGGCACCTGGATAAAGGAGATGTGGAAGGTGGATATTTTGACTAAAGCTTTCACGCTGTTCAACAAGTCATTTTCATAAGTAATCTACAGTCTAACTATAGTTCCCATAAGGTGGGTGCAGAGTTGTTTATCTAAACCAGAACTGGTTCATTCTCAATGAGTGAAGGCATTTAAGTAGACAACCTCACATGCTTCTTTCTGGAACCAGGCTGACATTAATTACACTAGTCAACAGAGAAAAACCTTAAAAAAATGTATGGGTGAAACCATGCTGGTGGGGCAGGGTCAAAATTCTGAACAACCTTCAATTTAAGCAACAGGATGATATTCAGTGAAAACCACTGCAAAGGAGTACACTTGAAAGGAAATCAAAATTACAGCTGAATAAAGAAACTCACGTGTCTAAACAGTTGTGATGCAAATCTCAAGTTCTAGTAACTTACAAGTAACAGTCAGCAATATCATATCTTTGTAATCAAAACAAATACAGAATCACAGAATGGTTTGGGTTGGAAGGGACCTTAAAAGATCATCGAGTTCCAACCCCCTGCCATGGGCAGGGACACCTCCCACTAGCCCAGGTTGCTCAAAGCCTCATCCAGCCTGGCCTTGAACCCCTCCAGGGATGGGGCGTCTTTCTCCATCTTTCTTATAAGCCTTCTTTAAGTACTGGAAGCTGCTCTAAGGTTTCCCCAGAGCCTTCTCCAGGCTGAACAACCCCAACTCTCTCAGCCTGTCCTCATACAGGAGGTGCCCCAGCCTCTGACCATTTTTGTGGCCTCCTTTGGACTCACTCCAACAGGTCCATGTCCTTCTTGTGCTGAGGACCCCAGAGCTGGATGGATGCAGCACTGCAGGGGGGGTTCTCACAGAGCGGAGCAGAGGGGGAGAATCACCTCCCTTGACCTATGGGTCACACTTCTTGTTATGCAGCCCAGGATGTGATTCCCTGTATGTAATTTCTGGATGTATGGACGACAGCGCGTATCACTTATTCTCTCCCTTTGGTACGTTGATGCTGGGCTACCATTGCTAGTTTTCAGTGTCTTCTATTACAGCTCGTTATTGGTGTGAGGGGAGTTGTTCCACTTCATGAAGCTGTTACAGAGCCTGGGTTTGCAAAATAAAAATCTAGTCCCATGTGGTGCTTGAATAGAGACACATTATTGCAGGTGTGCTCTTTCAGGCTGGTTAGACTTCAGATGCACGTTTTTTGTCTAAAAATGAGATTTCGTGTTGCTATCTTGTTTACAGATCCTAAGAAGAAAACTACTGAAGTGTGAAAGGTAGTACCTTTATCTTTAGAAACAGCTGATATATTAGTGGAATTCCAGGACTTTGCAACCAGACAGCTTTCTGCAGGCTACTGCTAGTCCTTGAACCATAATCTGAGAATCGTTGAACTAAAAAAAATTCTCATTAATCACAATAGCTGGGAGCAAAGCCAAACGCTCCATAATGGTAATAAGTATGCTGCTTATGTTAGACAGAAGCAAATTATTGGCGTACTTAAAGTTTTAGAGGTTTGGGAAGTTGGTGCATTTTTTTCTGAATTTTTTAAATAAAAGAATAAAGAGGAAAGATCTTTAGAAATCTATGCCTTGCTTCTGTAGCAGGTAACCAGAGTGAAACTGTTGAACAATGTAGTGTTTTAAGCTACCTGCCCACAATGTTAAGTCCCAAAGTTGTGAATGTTTCTTGGGGTAGGAAAAAAAAGATTGGTGTCACCAAGTCTTGCTGAATAAAAACATTTTCTTGGCTTACAATACCAGCCCCAAAACAGGAGATTGTTCAATGCATGCTGTACCCTAGAAAACAATACAGAAGATTTTTGAATGTCATTGGCTGGGTATTTGCTAAAATTTCTGCTTAAGCTTTAGCTATTTTCTGTAGTTTTACAGTGAAACAGAAGCAGAGCAGATGGACTTTAAACAAAGGTTTAGAATGTCCTGAGTAAGGAGAATTTACTTTGGGAAAAGTAAGTGGTATAGGTATGGTAAAATGATAATTAATAGGAGTGTATACATCTGTGTAAAATAAAGTCTGTGGTTGATAATAGCTGCAGATGGTATATATTGAACTACTCTATTTTGAGACCACTTATCTATAGCAAGGTACCCTTGCTTTCAATTTACTTTGATTTATTCTCCCCTGAGCGTTTTCTATCAAAGTTGAGGTTTATACGTAGCAAGTCTAGATCTGCTGGGTTTCTGATTTAAACACCCCTTAGAAAGAGTCTGTGGACTGCACTGAGGGACTTGTAGGATGAACTTCTTAACTTTCAGTTGATAATTTGTCTTTCTTAGTTAAGTATTAGTATCCCGTACTGATTAAGTAAACAGTTGAATTGAAATTGAAAAGTGTGAATTCTTTTCTTGAGACTACAACTGACATTGCTTCTGCAGTGCAGTGCCTTGCAGCTGGGTGCAGGTATCGTCTGTACATCTGGCTGGGTGGTCTGGGAGACCCTCTGGCATTTCAACATGTAACCTCAGTCGTGAACAGTTTGCTTCCCTTTATTTTGACTAGTTCCCCCAAAACTGGCAGTCCCACGTCTTCTCATGTCACTTAGAATCTATTTGCACCAAACTCTAGTGCTTTGAAAATCTCATTGACCTCAAAGCCAGACTCCTCCAGTCTATACGTTTGTCTCCCACTCTGCAGATATATAAATTATGGACTTACATCATGGCAATCACAAGGCATGTACCTTTCTTTGACAGTGTGAAACAGTGCTGCAGGGCAGGAAACTGGACTCTGCGGGATACTAATTATTTTTACGTGTCCTACTTATTTTTTAAAAAACTTGTTCATAAAAAGGATAAAATCTACATTTGGTTACCACTCTGCTTGCTAGTCACCCTGGCTCATTGCCTTTGCACTGATTGCTCTGGATACAAGCTGCTGTGAAGAGCGGCTTCGGTTTCATAATGCCAGTCCAGTATCATTTTAATATCATGCTGTTACTGATATATTTTTCACATCAGGAAATGAAAATGATTTTGATGAAGAGCAGTGCTGTTTTTAGCTCTGAGATAGGATTAGGCTACTTGCCATTTCTTGTTTCTAAACAAAATCTGTGCCAACTGGAAATTATCCAGTCGGTTGGAAAATGACATGGGAGCAGTTTGGTCAGGAATATTTGCTTTTTCACCTTGGGGTTTCTTCCATCTACCTAATAACACAATCATGTCACTGTAAGACTGAAATTCCCTCGTTCATGTTCTGTCTGGTAGTGGACAGTAGTAGCGGCTGTTGAGGCAGATGGAAACCATTGTTTCTTTTTCTACCCTCATGTACCTGACCCAGATCCCAGGTCTGTCATCTCCGTAATTCCTTCTTGGGTGCTGGGAAGCTGATTCCCAGGTCCACCCAAAACCTCTCTTCTGGCCTACACAAGCCCAGTTTTCTGAAATGTGCTAAATTCTTTAGGTACTATAACACTATAAAGTTCTAGAGGCTAATTAAGCATTGTGGTATATATTGGAAATGAAAATATGCTGTTGAAATTTTTTTTATTTAGGCAGGTAGACCACTGTATGGCATCTCTTTGATATTTCAGCATCTGTGCAGCTTGGGATCCTGGAGTCCTCTAAAGACTGCGACCTCTGATGGGGGAGAAAACAGCCTCTCCAGGTGCAAAAATATTTCAAGCACATTTTTTTTTCACTAAAGTTTTTTCAACCTGGAAAGCATCTTCATTTTTTTTTTTTGTAGGACAGTGCTGAAACAGGTGTTATGGTGACAATATAGAAAAAGCAAGGAGGGAAGTGTCTCATCTCTGTTTATTCAGATGCTTTCCATCCATTTTCTGCCATGATCTGCAAAATCAAATTCACAGGTAAACTTTTCAGAGTGATAAGAGCATTAAGATCACTTATACCCAGCAGATTATAACTCATCTGAGGCTCCTCTGCAGGCACCAAATGAGTGAATGTGGGAGAATGATACACTTACAGTCTTCTGTAGTTGCCTCTTTCAGGGCAATGCATGAATATAATAATTTTAGTCTGTGGAAGTTCTGCCGTTCGAAGTTAGGAGGAACAGACTGTTACCTGTAGTTATCCTCTTTTTATATATATATTTATATTTATATATACACACACACACTGGTGTCTTTCCATTTGTGATAGCACGATTCCTGTTGTAAGGAAAGTCTATATTGTATGTAATAATAAAAAATGATTTTTTTTCTCTTCAAATAAATGCATTGAGCTCAAATGTTTTCTTATAAACAATTAGTGAAGAAAGGCCTACAAAGAGCAAAATAAGTTAAAAAGAAAATATATAATAAAGAATTGGTGATGAGATGGATTTTTACTGGCAAGCTATAGAAAGAGACTTTCATGAATCATAAAAGCCTTTTATGGAAATAATTTTACTTAAGAGATTGCAGCAGCTCAACATATGTTTTCTGGATCTCTCAATTCAAAAGAGATGTCATAGTTTCTGAACTATATTTAAGGTTCTTTATTTCGCCTTATTTTCCTTTTCCATTACCCATTTTTTCCCACTTAGGCCACTTCTCTTTTTTTAAAGTGAAATCAGGATCTAGAACATGTATTTTAAGGAAACTATATTGATCCCTATTGTTTAGCAAGATGTGGAGGGGTTTGCTGTGTTAACCAAGTGCGACGTGCAGCAGCTGTGGTGTGGTGTAAGCATCTCTCATGTGACTCTGGACCCCTCAAATCCTTACGTAGCCCATCAGGTAAAATTTCTTTGAACTTTGTGTCATCCGTTCAGTTCTGGTGTGTTGCTGCGTGACCAGTGTGCTCCTGTTCTCTCATCTGCACTGAGCTGGATATATGGGAAACAGAATAGGTCAGAGTACGTCTGAAACGGATCCTAGGAAGGGATTCCCATATCCTCTGTCTGTAAGCAGAAAGCTTCCTCTTTGTGCACCTTTGCTCTTTTCCAACCCAATTATGATTTTTTTGTTATTTTTCTTTTTTACCCCTTTCTTACATGTTTATTTCTAATAGAAAGTACCTTCATTAAACTTTTTCTGTATACCGTTAGGCTTGAAAAATACTCACATGTAGGTTTGCTACAGATTCCATTCAGTCTCTCAACTGGAGATAGTCCGTTATTGCCCTGGATATATCTTTATTGTACAAAGACACTCCAGTCTTAGAGGCTGTACCTTCCGAGAGCTGTTCATGTATACAGAAAACAGACCTGCTCCAGTAACGTGCAAAGGAAGTGTAAGACGGCAAATGACAGATGGTCGAGACAGCCTGGCAAGAATATGAAACAGTCGAATAGTGCAACCAGGGCGTTAGACAGCGGTCACAGTCCTGCAGATTCTGCCCACTAACTGTGGGCTGCAATGGCAGGGAGAAAGGCAACAGAAGATGTAAGAGGCTCTTTTATGTTTTAATGCAGAGCTGCAAAGTAAGACTAACGCATTGAGTGAAAACTGACTTCTCCATTTTTGTCACCAGGCAGACTGTTCTCCTTTGTATTTGAAGGTATATTTTGTCAGAGATTTTTTTTTTTTTTTTTACAACTTCTGAGGATGTGAATTGGTGGTGGGTCAATAGTTTTCCTTTGTACCTTTTTTCGACAGTTAAGTAATATCTGTGGACGAGCATGAGATGAGATTCTCTTCCACTCTCTTGCTTGGTGGTTTTGGTTTTTTTGTTTTTTTCGGTTTTTTTAGAGTCACTTTCAAAGCTGTCAGTGTCCTTTCTAAATCCAGACAAACTGAAACCCTATTTTCAGTCATGTTGGTGCAGTTTGCAGTTGTTGGGGCAGAGGGAAAGGAAAAAGCATTCCCTGTGACTGTGATGAGAAACAGCTGAACTGCTATAAATGTTGATTGCTGTAGGCAAAATAGTAAATTGGGAATGGGCAAGGCAAGCATTTTATTTGTTTAAACTGTCCCATGGCTTTTTCTTGTTTATTTTTCTAGTTTAAATGGCTTGACAGAGACAAGGAATGACTAGTATGTATTTTATGGTTGTTTTACAACATTACAGCTCCGAGAGTATAAATAAAACAAAGTTCCTCAGCTCTGTGTTCTCTTTATTACATTTCATTCTTGCATTTAGCATTCTGTTCCGTGAGGTCCTGCTTCTGTGTTACTGACAGCAACAGAGGTGTCCCCTGACGCTTCACCGGGCTCAGTAACAGATTTTTAAGAGACTGAGCTTTCTTGATGCTCTGACTGGGATTGTTTATGCTTATCGAAGGAAGATGCTCCTGAATGAGTTACAGAAACACTGTTTCTACCCCTATGGTTGCCCATAACTGGGTACTGTGACTGTAAGTGAGTTTGTCCTCGCCTCGTGTTTTACCACATAGAAGAGGAGAGTGATATACCTCAGAAAGGTCGAGAAGATGGAGCTTAGGTTGTCAAAGATCAATGAAAAATAGTGTAGTAAGATAGATATTTATGTAGGTTTTCTTACAGTCCCTAAGTTTATACAGTTAGTATGAATATTTTTCATGCAACTTCTCATAATGCACAGCTTTAATCCTAATTTCCTGCACAAGTTTGATTCACAGTTCCTTATTTATTAGTGTCCCTAGAACTTGATTTTTTTTCCCTGTCTTTTCCAGGGGTGCCAGCTAACTGTTCCTGTGAGAGATAACTGCCTTGTGTCTGCATTAGCATTTTTAGTCTGAGCTGGGGGTTCTCATGAGGCAACTTTCCTGTTGATCTTCATTAACTGTGCTTTTCATTCACACCACAGAGCAGTTCATGGACTGGATACCTTTCAGATGAAATTAATATAAAACATGCACTCCGACAGTGTGCCTGATATGCTCCAACTGCTAATGGGCATTTGGTCCATGGCACCTGGTCAGAAAGTCCTCAGCACCAACTGTTTTGCTGTAGAGATCTGCTCCTCTCGGAACACCCTGACTGATATAACCATAGCAGCTATTGGTAAAAACCAGTTAAGGTTGTTTTTCTTCCTTAGTTTGGTTTGCTAAATTAAGATAATGGGAGTTGTAGGAATTATTGAAACAGCTAAACATACACACAGTAGTTTGTTCCTTGTGCTACCAATTGTTGGGCTTAAATATTTGCAGCAATAAGACAAAATCGATAGCGGGTATTGTACTATGTACATTCTCATATCCAATGCAGATGAGCTCCTTGGAGTTCATGACATATGTTGTCTACTCAGTTTTTGTTTGAATTCTTAAAATAAAACAAAAAAAAAAGACTTTTTTTTTCAGGACAGTCTGAATCTTTTCTTCATGTCTTGGTTATTAATGTTATTTTTCTCATTCTCAAGCCAAAATGTAAGGCTGCTATTTGGAAAACAGAAATTGCATTAAATCCTCCACAAACCTCTTCTTGCCTTTTTTTTTTTTTTTTTTTTCTTTCTTCACTGCCAAATACGATGCAAAAGAGGAAAGAAAACTATTGAGTGATGTTGCACAAAATGGTACCCAGCACAGGAATCAAAATTAGCTTCTCAGAGAACAAAGAATTGTGTTTCTACAGAACACTCCCCAGCACTGAGGACAAAACTAATAGATCTAGCCATAATGTGCACTTGGCCAGCCGGTTTGAAAGAGTGCTTCCAGCATTTCAGGGAGATAATATGGCATCTGGAACTGGAGTACTTCAAATACGCAGTGCTCAGAAAAGCTGTTGCTGGTGATACAGTAAAATAGCAGTGCTTGTATAAAGAAGAAATATGAAATGTGGATTTTTCTTTTAGCTCAGTCGTTGGGTGTGAAATTGAATTGAGAATTCTCCAAACTATATTAAATCACCCCCTTGGCATTGCCACAGGAACAATTTATTTCATCTTGAAGGAGCCTTTGGTTTCCAGATCAGTGGAGCTAAGCAGGAGGAATGTGCGTCACATTGAGGTAAACAGGGATGTGAGCTGGTTAAAAACAGAAAAGGCAACACAGCAAAATTCTGCGCCCCTGACATTTGTCAGCCTCTTCTGAAATGTGAATGCCATTTCCATTAAGCTTTGGGGCAGATATTATCTCTGTACTTTTTGTTGTGCCTGATAAGTTGGAAGCTGAACATAAATTTATGTAGTTCAGCTGATTTTTCAAGACTCAAGTCTGTCTTTTTTTTTTTTGTTCATCAGGAGGTTTGCAGTGCTGTTGCAGTGCTATCATGCCTTTGTGGGCTGTCCTCATGCAGGAGGACTGGTAGTGAGGGATGGCTCTGACTGCCTTGGTCCTGGGGTGAGGTGGAACTACCAGGCTTCTTCCAGGTTCCTACCTATTGTTATCATCATAATTTTTTGTGAGACGATGGATTACGAATGTCTGTACCACATTGTGTAATGTCTGTTATACTTTCTCAAAGTCTCTCTCTAGAACAAGACACTGAATCTGTGAGCAGTAAGCATTATAGCCAATATTTCTGCTGTCAGAATGATTCTGGCACAAAATGAAGGCAAAACCCTGGATGCAGCCTTCAGGATCTAAAAGTTCTGGGCCGATGCCTCCACAACAGCCCCAGTGTGTAAGGGAAACGCGCAGCATGCGTGAGCCATGGACCAGGGCTGCGTGCAGACATGCTGTGTGACCAACATGAGTTCTGTTTAGGGTTGGCTCACTGCAAAGAGCAGAACAACAAGGTCACTTAGCATCACATCTGGAATACAAAATGTTTGTTTTTTTACATAGTAAAACTTGATGGTATTAAGACCCACTTCAACATGAACAAGATTGCAACAGTGCAAGCAAATCAGTCTTGATTTAACCAAAGAGAGCAAGATTTAATGCATTTTTTACACCTGCCCATTCTCAAAGTCTAACCTTAACATTTGACTTACACTGTTTCATTTCATCTTTGGCTCATAATTTACCTGACCTCCACCCCTTAAAACCAACAGAAAGCCAAGCACAGAACAACAAACTCGATGAACTCGGGTAGCAAACCTGAGTTGATTTGTTGGTGTACTGAGACAATTGTGCAATTTTGCAAGAGGCTAATTAGTGCTGTATTTAAGATACATAAACAAACCCAAGCTCTTTCACCCCTTCTCAAAGCTCTAATCTAACTTCAGGAAGAGATGAGCAGAACATCACACTGAGTTCCAAGGTGAGAAACACGCTTTCAGAGAGTATGGTAACCAGGCGGTCATTGGAGAATACTTCTGATTCTGGTTTCCTGACAAAATACTGTTCCTTGTTTTTTGTTTTTTTTTTTTTTCCCCCTTTCAAAATTTCTCATGTGTAGAAATGTTACCATCTTAAAATGTACCCTGATGAATGACAAGTGGAAGGCCATATTTTTCTATTGTATTTTTTCATTGCTGTTTCTACCTATGGGATTGTATGAGGGATTGCCTTTGATAACAGAAGAAACTTTCTGCAAACCAACGTTCAGACAGTAGTATTCAGTCTGAAGAGTTTATTCAAATAATACCCTTGTCCCACGAGTAAGGAAGGGAGTACAAAGATCTCGCACTCTCAGCTACAGCTACCTTCAGTGAAAGGTAAAATAAAAAGCTAGCACCTGGAGACCTGTACCTTGAGGTGATCTCTGAATGATAAATTTGTATTTTGTTCTCCTGCCATTTCTTAAAGGCATGAGGACAAGACCATGGGAGCTCTGTATTCATCATCAGCATCAGTTTAAAATATTTCCTTCCTTTGCAGCACTCCTGGAACTTTAACTGAGACTCAATAGTGCTTTTTTTTTATGTGAGCTTCCAGGGTTTCCTGGTAAGTTTTACCTTTTTGGAAGCAGACAATTTGATTGTTGATTAGGCTGTTATTTACATTGGCTACTTGCAGGAGTTCTTGCCATTTAAGAACTTTCACATGTGAGTTATATCAAGCTGCTTCCTTGTTTTCTGTGGCTCATTAAATGATTGTTAAAAGCACTTGAGGTGAACTCAGTTCTTTAAAGTTCTGATTAACAATTCAGAGCCCCTTTTTCACCTCACCTCTCTTCTCTTTCAATTTATTTATTTTTTTTTACTTCCAGAACTACAGAAATGCATACTGCTGTCCTGTAATCTTTCCTTCCTATTCTTTTTGTGAAAGTAATTAGCCTTTTTGCTACTTCTGGGACAATGGCATTTTAAAATTTTACAGGTCTAGTGCTAACTAACCTCCATTTGAGCCTGAATCTTTCAATGGGCAGTCTTTGTTTCATACCGGCGCTGTTTGTTATTTTAATTTGGATAATCTCTTTCCC
>NW_010100257.1:70367-73868 GCF_000699245.1 Pterocles gutturalis
CATCATTTACTGATTTCCTTGTGCTTAAATGTAGCAGGAAACACATTGTGCCTTAGTCTCTGTTTCCCAAGGCGAGGTCATCTACCTTTACCTCCCGTGACAGGATCACTGCTTCTCTGATCATCCTTGCAGCCGCCTTCTGTTGCTCTTCCAGTTTGACTCCATCTTCCTTAATCCTGGACGAGAAGAGCCAGAAACAATATCCAGACTAGGTCATTACAATACCCTTCATGTGGCATTGACATATCCCAATCCTGAAATTACTTCTAATGTTTTCTAGGCTTCTGTATTATTATTTTTTTTTAAATGTGTGCCACTTTAGCAACTCCTTTATCCTCCATGGGATTAACCAGTATGCCCATCCTCTTTGCTAGAAATTAGGAATTAATCTGTTGGTAGAATGGTTACTAGACTCTTGGGTGCACAGCCTCTGTATGTTCTATCAAATTCCGTCTTCTTGTGCCACATGAGAGATCTGCGCTGTTGCAACCAATGTGGCTATGGGGAAACAGAAAACACTCGACTCTGAGAGATGTGAGTTTATTTCTTACAGGAAAATTTATATCCAGTAGAGAACTGATTTCAGGAAAAATCTATTTCATAATTGTAAATTATGTCTCAGTTTCCCTATTGTATACGGTTAACTCCTTGGATTATCTTTTATATAAATGGACAGGAAAAATTAAAATGGGAAGAATGCTTGCTTATTTGCTTGCAAAACTCTAGGAAAAAGGCTTAGTCTGAAGTTTTAAATCACAGCCATCTCCTAAATCAAATGCGTAACAAGGGTGATAATGAGCGTAAACATGCTGAATAATAAAATGTAATTTATGTTCGGAGTTCTAGGGCCCTAATCCAAAACTCACTGATGTCTCTGGAAAGACTTCCACTGATTTGAATTAGGCCTTGGCTGTTGTCCTGAATGAACACAATACCAGCGGAGCTATTCATGAAAGAAATGTTTGGAAATAAATCACAGGAGCTTGCTGTGTCGGAACCCAATTCACTCACTAATTCAGGCAGTGGTGTTTTACAGTGCTTGTTGTGTCGATACTTTGTGATAGTCCCTTGCATGAGCTAACCAAATTCAATCTTAAAAAAATCATGTGCCACTGCTGCTGTAATTGGAAGGTTGTTTCTGGATCATTACTCTGATGTTTGAAACCTTCTTTATCTTCTAGCCTAAACCTGTTTTCACCAATTGTTTCCACTTGTTTTATGCCAACATAGTTTTCCAGTCTTTATGCAGTATTTTTTGTCTTTATACGGTTCTGGTAAACTACTGATGGCTGTCCTTTCTCCACTAAGGTTTTGCTAAATAAGCCAAACATTTTCATGCCTTATTCAGTAAGTTGCTCATTCCCTGTAGCCTTTATCTGAATCTGTTCCCATTTGGCTTAATCCATCTGGGATACAGGCAACAAAACCTGCATTTCTGATGAGGTGTAACAGTGCTCTCTATAGTGTTGTTAATACTTTCCTTGCTTTACTGGAGATGCTTTTCCAGATACATCCACTATTTCGCCTCCTTACGGCTGCATTTCACTGATGGCTTTTATCGTGTGACTCGCGGGATCTTGGTTCCCAGGTGAGCTCCCATTTAGTAGTAGATATATTTTCCAGTCCAGGAGTGCATAGCTTTGCCCTTGTACTTGGAGGCTTTTAGCTTGTGTCTGTGACTCGAGTGCTCATTTCTTCCGTGGACGGTGCTCTGTTTGTCCTCTGCATTGGCTGTCATAAGTGATAACAATCAATCTGGAGTAATCAGCAGCCTTAATGAGTATGTTCCTACTTTGTGCTAATTTTATTAATTAAAAAAAACTCTAGAAACTGCTAGAGGTGGCGAATGACGGGTGATGGAAGCTGACAAAAGGTTACAGGAAAGAACTGGTGAAAGGTGCCTTCAAATGAAGGCTACTCTAATTTGCCCGAGCATTAACTGAGTCCACAGAGTCATACGTGGGATGGATGAAGACATGCCAAAATGACGGAATTAAATGTGTAACTTATGACTCTCTCCATTTTTCTCTTTTTAAGAGTACCAATGCTGCTACTTAACTTCAGACATTCCTTTATTTTTTTTCAGGAGTTTTCAAAATATTTTGAAAGTTTAAAGACTCATTTTCTAAAACCATTTTAAAAATACTGAATCCTGAAAGTGCTTTAAAAGCCCTGAATTGAGAGGATTATGACTCTTGTATAACTTATTCACAAAACTTGAAAGGGAGAGAATTTGCTTAGATCTTTCAAATGTATATGATACATTTTCTTATAGATTGAAATTACTCTGAAAGACTTTTATGCAGATAAGTATATTCAGCAGATAGTAGAAGTCACAGGCAATAGCAATTAAGGCATAAGGCATTTCCTGGGAATTAATATCAAGCTGGGAGGAGCTGGGATGGCTCAAGATGCAGCTGAGGGCCATTAACTGCAGTTGATGATTAATGACCTCTGCTGAGGTCATTATTATTATTATCAGCTGAAAATGGAGAAAAAAAAATCAGAAGTATGAATCTTTTTTAACAGGAGATGCAGGTTTTGTCGGTGCAGGAGATGTGTCCCCATGGTGGAGGGACTGCCCTGTATTGATATCAAATAGAGGGCTTGCTTTCCATCTTTCCCCCCAGCATTTTTAGGAACATTAATCAAATCTGCATCTCTTAAGCCGTGCCAATATGAAATTGAAAAGTAAGCAGAACAAAGTCCATAGCGCTTTAATGTTCTCCCAGTATTGCATTTGGTGTCCAGTAATTAATCAGCTTTATTTAGAGAAACTCCCATCTGTCCCTTTTCATGCCTAATGAGAGTGTGTCTCAGCATTGTCCTGAAATGTGCCCAGAACATTCCTTGTGCTCGCTGTTCTTGGACCCATGTTTGGACTCACCTCCTCCCTTCTTTTGCATTATTCTCCTAACCAAGATCTGGGTTCTGGGTCATCACGTACGCTGTGCACAAAGAGGGCAGGGACACGGGACTGGCCGATGAAAGAAAATACTGCTGGGTCGATACAGGGGGAATCTGTTTCCTAATAAATAGTTGTAATAGATCCTTACTTCCCAGTGTCCAGACAAGCCCATACATGGTTTCTTCCATGGTTAGGGAAATATTTTTTTTTTAAATATGATAAATTATTTCATTGTTGACTTGTGGGGAAACTGAGAAGTACTACAGGCGACTAAAAATATTCACCTTGCTTTTTGTTTTTAGCCTATGTGCCTTCTGTTATAATACCTTGGTCATCTCCTGTATATATGTGTACATATAAAAAATATAAATAGCTTGATATATGTATTTAAGTTTGTTTACTTCCAGGTGCTTTTTAACAAAAATACTGAAGAAGTCTGAAATAGGTAATACAGGGAACATGAAGACATAAGCTTTAATTAGTTAGTCACTATTATCTGTTATTTGGAATATACACACTACTGCATGTTTCTGAATGCTACGTTAGTCCTACTCTACACACCCACTGGTCCCCTGTCCCTTTCTCTCCCTGCC
>NW_010100257.1:73889-93866 GCF_000699245.1 Pterocles gutturalis
AGGTCGTAGCATCAAAATTCACAGCAGAACAGGACTGAGGTGACTGCTGCTTTTGGCTGACCTTTATACAAACACCACTGCATGTAGAATTCTGCTCAGGAAAATAGGCTTTTGCAAAAGTGTAAGGAAAGTGGTTAAAAAACACAAGTCAGGTGTGAAATGTTGACAATATGAACATTAGGTGCTAGACCCGCTTGTGCAAACCTATCAACTTTGTGCTGTGTGTGGGATTACTGCGTGCCTTTTTTCACACTCAACCAAACCACTGCACTCTCTCCTCTCCTTTTTTTCCCCCTTCTTTCTTTTCCCCTCTTCCAAAGTATCTCCTGTGGTGAGAAGAAGGTGAGTGAGGTCAGGCGAAGTGAAATGAAAATCATGAAAGCTTAATAGACCACAGGGAAGATCCTTTGAAAGGGTGCCAGAGATGGAATATCAGTTGTGGGGAAGAAGACCACAGAGTTGGCAGGGAATGAAAGGAGATCTGGCCCATGCGCGTTAGTGTTTCATGCTCCTTGTGATGAAACTGGTCTGTTTTCCTAGTTAACTCTTTCACAAATGGATCATGCTGGTATTAGGCACTCCCCCAGTGCTATTACTGCTCCCTGATCCAGCTTCACTCTGCTTCATGATATATTTTTCTGAGTAGTTCTCAATTCTTTCTCTTGCTTGTAAGATCAACAGATGAGAACTGAAGTATCAATGAGATTACATAAATTACATATTCTGTTTCAGCTTCAGCAGCCTCTACCAGTTATCCACTCTAAGGGATATGGAAGTGTTTTCCTGGATGAGGAGGAAAGAAGTTATATTTTAGAACATGTAAAAACGTGCTTACTTGCAGATATATAAAAGAAAACGTCAGGTTATTGTAATTATACAAACACCTGACATAATAGCCCTCAGTGTATGAAATGATCTCATGTATGAAATAATCTCAAAATGTTTTTCTCAGGATAAAGAACTCTTGAAAGAAGGGGCTTTGCTTTTTCTGATTCTTCATCTTCTAAGACTTCAAGCCTTTGCTGCAGTAGTTAAAATGCCAGGATTTTATGTGAGACAGTGGATGGCAGTCTAAAATCCGAGTAGACACAAAGGCTAGATGAAATGAGAACTGCTCCCTTTCAGTCTTAAAATTTTATGAATCTATGCTTATGTGAATGAAAAGACCTGTGCACGTATGTCAGAACTGATTTAAAGACTTTGGTTTTATTTAATGATGTGGAACTAGTCCCCTGTGTGTGCATAGTCTACAGAGAAATTGCAGAGGCTCTGATCCTCCAGGGCTGCTAACGTACCTTGAATTTTTGTTGATCTCTAGGTCTATAGATGTGGAATACTTCAGATTTTTTACAATGTTAAAATGTCTGTATTTCTGTCGTGCTTTTGAACATGGAGTTCTACAGCTAAACATTTTTAAGCCTGAAATTTGCCTTTGGGACAGGTCACTGTTGTCAGTAATCTAATTTTTTCCCTGCTGCTATGGGAACTCTCAAGGAATGAGTGTGTATCTGCGCTATGTATTTAAATGACAAAATATCCAGAAAAACATAGCATGCAATACAAAATGACCTTGCAGCATTGATGTGAATGTAACCCTCGGTTACAGCCAGCCTGACTTTGCTGACTCCATTCAGCACAATGGTTGCTTTTGTGCAGATCAGACCACAGTTGTCTGGTATTTTCATTCATATGACTTTTTCAGCTTCATTTCAGAAGTCGCCATCGCAGTTTTGCTCAACTTTTATGAGAAGTTCAATAGCTTCTGGGTTCTCAATTTGAAGACTCCTTCCCCCAACCATTTTGCAGGTGGTTCAGCACCTCCAGACCAGTGCTTTCCTTAGTTTCTTTCCACAGAGCCTTTATTAGTCTATGGACAGCCACCCCCAAAGGCCACAGGCTGAAACCTCCTGATTAAACAGTTGTCATCAAGTTTCAGATTATCCTATGACACAGAGTGATGTGACAGGGCACAAAGTTAACCTTCAGCATTATTTCTTTTTCATTTGCAGGAAAAATTTGAAGGCTTGTTCCGTGCCTACGATGACTGCGTGACATTCCAGCTGTTTAAAAGCTTCAGGCGTGTGCGGATAAATTTTAGTAGTCCCAAATCAGCTGCTCGTGCCAGAATAGAGCTGCATGAAACACAGTTCAGAGGGAAGAAGTTAAAGTTGTATTTTGCACAGGTAATGAAATCTGGTATCTACTTCTATGCTAGTGCATAGCTTTTATAGAAATACTGTGCAGTAACACTGAATAAAAGTAATAAGGGTTTCTCCCATGCCCAATCTCTCTGCTAAAAGATTACTCCTTATGTTGCCTGAGCTGTACCTGCCCAGTGGGTCTGCAGTAAATTTAAAGGACCTCTTAGGAGCCAAGTTGCTTGTTAAAAGCACAGAAGTTACATAGCTTAGAACTGATTTACAACATTGAGTATTTTCTGTGGGTCACTCTCTAACTATAAAAAAGCGGTAATATAAAGTAGCATAAGTTCTTAAAAAAAAAGGTAGGTCTGAATTACTTTGACTGCAACCCTGAGCCACAGTCAGGCTTCCTCCTGCCTTTTATATTTTTTTCTCTTACTGAATGCATGTGTGAATTTTCTAAAAGCAATTTATTAAGATCAAATAAAAGGAAGAAGGTAGGGAGAGAACAACACCTCCAGCCTGGGGGCTGGGTGATTATATCCATCTGTTGGAAGTGTCAGATGGAGGTTCAGTTCTTCTTGGCCAAGGGTGAGAGAACCCAGATCTCCCACAGCCTGGGTGAGCTCTAGGCCCCAGCCAGGATGCAGAAAGGCGAGGGAGGTTGGGAACCTGACCACCACCTCTTCTGAATGTGTTTTAATAAATTGCTGTGGCCACTGTGGCTTATGGGATGCTCACTAGTGATTATAAGCAATGCAAGTGTGCTTTGAGCTGCCAGATTGGTCCTTCAGAGGTCTGAGGTTAAGGGCAGGCTCATCTGAAGCTATCAGTCAAACCTAAGAGGCAGATAAATTTTGAGCCTCTAAAGCCTGGTCAGAATAGGAGCTGGTTTGAGCCTGGGCCGAAGCAGAATCTCAGGAGAATGGGAAACTACAGTTGTGGAAAAAACAATATGCTTAATGGGTTAGATGAGTTCATAAGATTTTACAGTTGGATTTAGGTGTTGAAAATCTATCTCAATCCCATTTTATATGCCTTAATCTCCTAGATCTAGCTCTAATTTTTTCCTGAAAGATTTCAAAACCTGCTGTTAAGCAGATCTGAGAATCATTTCACTCTAACCGCACAATGAAAAGGTTAATTGAAAACTTAGGATAACACAAGAAAAAGAAAAACATGCATAATAGTGATTAGTCTCCATATCTAAGCTGATTTCCTGCAAAGCCATTTAGATATCTGCACTCTGCTCTCCAGTACATGTACTCTTACAAGAGCTTATTAGTTGTGTCCAGGGAACGAAAACGTGGAAGCAGCGCAGTGTCTGGAGCAGCGTGTGTTTACATGGGCCTGAGCCAGACTGGATAAGCACTTAGAGAACTAGAAGCTCTGGGGAACATGAGGTTGCAAGACCCAAACTGGCTCTTGGCAAAACCTATTCCCATGTAGCAGGGTGCTGTCTCAGGCTTGCTGTCGTGCAAATGCAGTTTATTGCTTCCGGGCTCCAGCTGATTGTAAGCTTGCTCGGTATGGCTTTAGTATAATTAATTTATGTTGAGGCTTCTTTGATATACCAGAAAAGAGCAGAAATTAAACTAGGTAGTTTAAGATGGAATTAAAATGAGAACAATTAGTTGCAAATGACTAAGGAACAAGATAGATTCCATTAGCACTTCAGCTAAGGGAATCAAATCTTCAGAAACCTTTCCGAAGTTACTTACAAGGCGTTGGTGCAGGAGTTACTGTTTCTTGTCTAATGTCTGGTTTTATTTAGGAGTTTAAACCAGTAGATCACAAAAATATCTTTTCAGCCTCAAAAATCTCTCAACTAGCAGCTGTGCATGCCAGAGCTTTGCATTTGTCCTCAGAGAACACAGAGAATAGGCACAAACATTGTAGCTTTGCCCATATAAGAGTCCTCCCCCCCACCATGTATTTACTGTAGAGGAACCATGTGTGTAAGGTTGAGATGAAATTCATCTCTGAAACCCTGCCTGGGTGGCATTTGGTACTAGAAGTGTATGACTGGAGTAACCATTCCATTTACCCATCCTATACTTAACAATGTATTTGTTACGTTTTAAAGATTCAGACCTCTGAGACAGATGGAGACAAGCTTCATTTGGCACCACCACAGCCTGCAAAACAGTTTCTCATCTCGCCTCCAGCATCCCCACCTGTAGGGTGGCAACCAATAGATGACGCAACTCCTGTCATCAACTACGACCTCCTTTATGCAGTTTCTAAGCTAGGACCAGGTAAGCATGTGGTCTTTGTGTGAAAATGTGTCAGAAAAACCAGATGAGAAATAGCAGCATAGATAATACCTGTAGAGGAAGTTGGGGTAAAGCCTGTAAATTGCATGAAAGCTTCGGATTTAAGTTGATGCACGTCAACTGGTTCTTTGCTTAAGAATGAGTTTTACCATATGTACCTACAGACTGTCCATTTTCTGTTGAAAACTCTGTGCAGAAGGAATGGGATAAGTTGTAGCCTCTTAAGATAGGACAGATGTCAATGGGTGATACAGGTAGACTTTCTTCTGTCTTCCCATCTTCAGCGAATTCCAGGAATTAAAGCTAGCTGGGATTTTCAAAACAATGCTTTCCCTTAGAAAATGCTCATCTGATTAAACCAAAACTTCTCATATGAGAATATTACTATTGATTTAATTAAGTCATCTTTACAAATTGTTTTCTTTCAAAGCTGTTAAAGCATCCTCTTCTAAAATTTTCAAAATGGAGAAGGTTCCAGTTTCAGATCTGAACAGTATAATTTAGAAATTAAGTCTAATTTACATTTCTAAACTATAAGAAACAATAGCTTGTTAAATTATTTTCATATTGAAATAAAACACTTCAGATCCAATCTAATAACAACTGGGGGGTGAGCTCATGAAAATTTATCGGAGTTTATTTTCGAGATTCTGTATTGAAGGTGCTGTTTCCTGTTCTGAGACTAGCTTCCAATTGCAGACATCCTATTATTGGGGCTTTTGTGTAACTGCACCAGGGTAACCTGGAGCTGAAGTGCGTGGGGTGCAGGAAGAGATGTTTCATGATTCACAAGGTTTGCAGGACCATCTCATGTATTTTTCACATGGGATCTCTCATAGGGACAAAATATATATCAGGAGAACAGTGGAGATTCCTGTGTTTCGTTCCCCTTCAGCAGGAAAAAAGGGTTGTCAGGTGTGACACCATCCTAACTTGCATATTGTTATTTCCAGAATTGATGCTTTGCTTCTAAACTGCTGAATAAAAGAAAAACAAAAACGTCCCCCCTTTTTTTTTTTCCCTTTGATGCAGCAGTGTTATAAATGGAAACATGTGAACGAATTCCCTAGCTAGCTGGGTAATAAATCAATTCCTGTTCTAGAGCAGTGGCATGTGAAATATCACTCATTGTCCCCCACTCTGGGACAGCTTTGCGTGAAGGTCATATGCATCTGTATTTAAGGAGCCTGCAGGGAGCAATATGAAAAGTCATTGTGTGCTCTCTTCTTTCTATTTTTAGCACTTGTTAGAGGGTTCAGTTTTAGTTAACTGCAGTGGCAGTTCTAAAATAGCGTTGCAGTTCTCAGTTGTGCATTTACTATGTTTAGAATTTCATTGAAAAACAAATCCCACCAAAACGGATTTCTCAGTATCACACCAGTAAAACATGCAGCTGGACATCAAATAACACTGTTAGCCTCAGTTAAGTTAGATTTTTTTTTTCATTCAAACAAAAAACACAGTAAAAAAAATATAACTATGGCTTATCAGCTATCAAAAAATAGTGCCTGGCACAGTTGTTTGCAGAATGCTGAATGTTAGAGCCTGAGTTCTGTGTGTTTAACTTGTGGTGAATCTTGACTATATGAAATACACTGATTTGGTAAGATTAATACCTGAGGACCAGGAAAACTCATTTGAGTGTGTAAATAGTAAACAGTTTCTTTGTATGTCCTCAGTACAAGATGAGTTTTACTGACCTGCTTAGCTGGGAGCGTAAGATACACCACTTTGACACAGACCCACACTACTTTCCCATTCCATGAATACAGGTCATCTCCTTTCATATAATCATCACAGACACAAAATTAGAGATTAAAACTGTCCATCAGACAAACCCAAACCATTCTATGATTCTGTGATTCACTCCAGAGTAAAATGAATAGGCCAGAAGCTACAGAAGCTAGTTAACAGATTTGATGTTTGTTTTTCCAAGCTCACTTTTGGGACAGGTTTTTTTGTTTGTTTGTTTGTTTTTTGTTTTTTTTGTGTTTTTTTTTTGCAGCCTTGTGGCTGCAGCAGTGACTGTTTGGCATCTCAGAGGTCTAACAGGAAAGATCTCTTTTTGCTGTGCACAAAAGGAAGCTGGCTTTTGGTTCTTCAACGTTAAAATGAGATCGTTGAGGGTGCATTTACTTCTTAGGGAAGACCATGGCATATTTAATTAAGCTTCTGGTTGATTGATGTATATTCTCACTTTCTGCAGATGCAGAAATTGAGCTGTAAATGAGACATGAACAGAATGCCATAGACCAGTCAGAGCCAGAAACTGTGCCTGTACTTGGTTCTGACCACCAGCCTACAATTTTTTCAATATATTGTAAATAAAGAAGAGTGATTGTTAATCTCTTTGATGAAAACCACTTCCACTGTCAAGAGAATTTCCAGTAGTTTAAAATACTGATGAGGATACAAATTGGCACTAGTGTAAGTCCTTATTTTCTGGAAAGCAGTCCTAAACATTCCCTATCTAATCCCCCAACCCGCATATTTCTTCTCTGCTTCCTCCATTGCCTCTTTCAAACCTGTTACCCCAATTTCTTCTCAACAGACCGCCCTGTACTCCCTCGCTTTGTAACTGCACTCCAGAGTGCCCTTCCCCAGGATCCCAGGTGCCACCACCCTGGCCTCCCCTTGCCAGTCTCAAACCCTGCAGTGGTTGTGCAGACAAATTTCCTTTCTCCCCAGGCTTTGATTCACAGATCACGGCTCCACTGATGATCTGTACTATACGGTAACACACAATATAGGTCAGGGTCTTGAGCCCTGGTGCGATTTTGCCCTCTGTCAGTTCGCACTTGCCTCCACAATTGCAGGCACTATTTGCAAACCAGTGCAGGCTGGGCACCGTCTCCAGTAGGCCATATAGACAAGTTTGTACCAGTTTCAGTTCTCTCCATGTTTCCCACTCCCTCATCAGCATTCCAGCAGGCTTTGCACCTCCTAAATGCCCTCAGGCTGCGCTCCAGGTCGTGTAAAATACATTTTTCACATTACGAAAGCACCATTCTGAAGTGTTACCCATGATGGCTCTTAGGTCCACAGCGGTACCTCTTGGGACACAAAGGAGACCCTGCAGCGGTCTGTGCCGCTTGGCCGCTGTGTCTGCGAATGGTTAGTGGTCAGAGGAGGGCCTGGTCAGGGCTTCATTTTTGTCTCTGAGCAATTAAGGTGTAGGTGTTCCTGCCATGCTCTAGCTGGGCTTCTTGGGGAGGATGCGTAACTCTTGCCCCTAAGGTTTGGCTGAGCCTTGCACAGGGAAGGGGAAAATGGGGAAGAGTAGGACCCTGCCCAGTAAATGCTGCACACAGGGATTTCAAACTCTCAGGTTTGTTCTCACTGATTCAAAGGAAATACTAAATACTTCATATGACTTCCAGAGAGGATTAAAAGGGAGTGGAGAGGTAGGCAGATGGGTGATAGATAAAATTTTCCATCTTTGTCCTTCCTGTCCCCTCTGTTCTGTGGCTTCTTTTGCTCTTCCATCCCCTTGCCAGGGGCAGGGCACAGGAGAGCTGCTGGGTGTAGAAAGCTGTGCCTCTGCCACGTTCTGCTGGCCAGGAGAGGAGGGTGCCCTTCTCCTGCAACATCACTAAGAGGCTTCCAGAGAGCAGCTCTTCCATCTTGTGTATGGCAGATCCATACAGTAGAGAGGTATCATATGGGATGGGTTGTTGTATGTCTTCTGGCATAAACATGCACCTGTACAAAGGATCACCCGTTATTTGCATCGTATTATTTGTAAAGCACTTGGATGAAAGGACTGTAAGGGGAAGGTATTTTTATGATGCTAATGACACGTTTAACATGGAATGGACAGCTCTGAACCCATTAACCTTTGATAATGAGCCAGAAACAGAGATGAGGTAGCTGCTCAGTATCATTACCATTTCTTCATTATTAATTAAGTATATGAACATACTATCTTTGCTGGACAAAAGAGCCTCATTAGACAAGAGATGTACCATCAATGAGAGGTCATAGTACCGATTTACAAAGGGATAGAAAATCCCATGCCATTATTTTTAATTCTGAAATATTCTAAGTTGCTTTTGTGCTGTTCTTGTCGTCATCTTTCTTGCATCACCTGTGGGTTTGCTTGTGGTTAATGTGGTCACAGAAGGTAGCGCCAAGTGACATAAAAGCAGCTAGGCTCATTGTTGAATGGTGAAACTTCAGATTCCTATTTTTTCTTAGGCAAAGCAAATGAATAGAGGAACTTTACTGCTATTTTCAGGGGTTTGTTGGGAACATTTTCTGACAAATCCGTATGGTGGAGGTGCCACAGCTTAATTCTTCCTTGCATTATATGCTGAAGGCAGAGTTTACATGTTAGAGCATATTTGATAAATTTTGTGATATTTTTCTGAGTAAATGTATGTGTTTCCATTGTTATCTCAGCTTACATGAATATTTAAACAACTTAATAATAAGGATCGGGGATAGCCCAAAGACTGCTGGAGGAGAAGGACACCTCTCCCCAAGAGTCCTTTGGCTGTAAGAGTTCTCCAGGCAAGTGGGAGAAGCAGGAGTGGTGGGGCAATGTAGGGCTCAGAGCCAGCCGAGTGAGATAACTGGACAAATGCTTGAGTGATACTAACTACAGAAGTTGCTACATCTTAACTACGCTAATTGGACTTGCTACTCTTAGCTTGGGACAACCTATGTCTTGTAAACATAACTGGATTGCAGTGACTCAACCATTACTCCACTAGCTTACCTGCTGCAGATTTAGTTCTTTTTTTTATATGCTTGTTTAAGAGGGAAGAAAAAAAACATTTAAAAAAAACAGAGGGGAAGGGGTAATCTGTCTGTATCCATTGGATTTATATTTTGTACTTACTACCTTAGTATTTTTCTGCAAACACCGGTTACATTTAGGAATAAGATACCGCTGTATGAAAGTCCGATAGTTACTGTTGTTCTGCTCCTGTCTCAGCCGTATAAAGGTTTTCTGTAGTTTGAGCCACAGCTCTGCAGGTATGAATAATCATGAGTACAGTACTGAGTCTGCAGCTCATTTATGCTCAGAAATAACTGTATGCCTTAAAAACCTAATTTATGGGCGCATCACATTTTGATTTGCAAAGTGACATTGATTGCTCTTGCAGTTACTTGTGCCAGAGGCACCTGAATATTTTTCCTTGTGTCTGTACCTATTTCCACTATTTTTTTTCAGCAGAAACAGTCCTTCTGGGAAGGATTTGAACAATAAAATGATGTGGCATTTGAACTGGGATTATTACCTCTTACGAGGGCAGTGAATCTGATTTACTTCATGGTCCTGGTGTACGAGGAAAGGGCCCGGCGCTGTGTGTGCGCGGCACTGCAGAGCTGCTCGTAGCTGACAGTGACCAATGTAGCCTTCAGTGCTGGTTGGCAGCATTGACGTCAGCCCATAGCTGAGAAATTAGCTGAAGCCCGCAGGGAAAATAGGCAAAGAAAAAACCATATAATTTCTCAATGCAGCACAACCAAGCTATTTCTCTTTTTTATATTTTAGCCTATCAGCAAGACCTGTAATGCTTTGCTCAATTTGGATTCAGAGGAAAGGTTGCCAAAAATAGAGCAGTTAAATGTCAACATTAATGGTATCACAGCAGTAAAATATTTCTCACAGCAAGATGCCTGACTTATAGCTATTATTCATTAGTTGCCTCTTATTTTTTAGGCAAAAATGCAGCATGTCCTCTAGTCCCAAGCCACCCGGTCTTACTTGGACCAAGAATTTGCCAGCACAAATAGCACGTGATGACAGTCTCAGAACTGTGTGTGCTAATGTAGGGCCAAACCTGCAACCCCCACATGAATTACTCTACTACAAAGTTGCTAATAAATAAAAATCCAAATTAGTAACAAGAACTACAAAAGCTTTGAGGTGGGGACTGCCATTTCCCTGTCATCATGAAACACCTTGCACTGCCGGGGTCTGCATGTCATGCAGGCATTTAGGGTGCATGTAAATACAGGTCAGCTAGGTATAGTGGGACCTCACCTTCCTCATTTCAGAATGTTTTGCAGGCAATGTCATAGAATCACAGAATGGTTTGGGTTGGAAGGGACCTTAGAGATCATCGAGTTCCAACCCCCTGCCATGGGCAGGGACACCTCCCACTAGCCCAGGTTGCTCAAAGCCTCATCCAGCCTGGCCTTGAACCCCTCCAGGGATGGGGCATCCACAGCTTCTCTGGGCAACCTGGGCCACTGCCTCACCACCCTCACAGGAAAACATGTCTTCCTAATATCTAGTCTGAGTCTGCCCTCTTCCAGTTTAAATATGCAGTTGTTCTGGAGCAATCTTATGAAAAAAAAATACAAGCTATCAGGTGAACATGTGGTTACTGTAAGCCTATTTTAACTGTGGCTTGTGGGTCTTGGAGATGAGAGTGATAATAAATAGTCCAAAGAGGAGCAGTGCATTATCTGCAATGGTTTCTAGTTTTTAGTGCTGAGAATGGGTTTTTGTCAATTCTGAAAGACCAAGTCATCCTGTCAGAAATGTCACCACTAGGACTCTTTCTCTTTACAGTCTTAAATTAATTCCTTGTAATTTAATATCCAATACCTACTTAGGTCCTGCATGGAATCTAAAACACATCTAGTGTCAACAGACAGAATGCAGGACTGAAAGTCCTGTGTCTGATCCTGCTTTTCCTTTGTTTGCTCGTGGACTCTTGCAGGTAACCACCTAAGCCATATTCATCTTCCAGGCAGGAGTACTGGGTGGAGACTTAAATAAGGAATGCATGTAGTCATAAAATCTAATGTACTTTTAAAGCATTTAGCCTGCTAGTGAGCACTTACAGACTGCACTCTGTAATCTCATCTGGAGAGACAGAATTTGTTACAGCCCCAGCTAAAGAGCTTTGAATCTCAAAATCCGTTTGGAGCAGATCTATGTATTTCTGTATTTCCAGAGCAGTTGGACCAGGTGTTGATGTCTGCCTGGAGGCAACAAGTTATAGGATCTAGTGGACTTAAAAAGGGACTGGAGCCATGCTAGACTGAAAGAAAAGAACAAAAAAGAAAGGCCCTAACCCAAGAGGTGTGACATGACTTCAGACCAAATGTTTGATAGGTTGGATTCCAGGCCCTCTTCTTAACCATGAACTTCTATGTTGTCTCTCCTCTTTGTACTCTTTTGTTTGTTTGTTTTTTAGTGCTGTTGGCCCCAGGAGTATTCTGCAGTCCAAGAGTGCCATGGGCTGCACTGCTGCTACTCAGACTGTCATCTTTTGGTCTAACTATTTTTCTCTGCTTCCAGGAGAGAAATATGAGCTGCACGCAGGAACAGAGTCCACTCCCAGCGTGGTAGTGCATGTCTGCGACAGCGACATGGAAGAAGACGAGGACCCAAAGAATTCTCCAAAGCCAAAAATCATTCAAACTCGGCGCCCTGGTCTGCCACCTCCTGTATCTAACTGAGCCTCTCCAGCAGAAGCAGCACTTCTCTCCTCCAGCACAGCTCTTGGTTTTTGTTTGCTTTGTTTTGTTGAAAGGCAGCCATTGCCTATTGAGTACCAGGACATAAAACTCCTTGAAATCCCTCCACGGTAATCAAGCCTATGTAATAAAAGGGCTAGGAAGAAGATCTTTGTATATGTAACCATATCACACACCAAATAATTCTGAAAAGAGCAAAACAAGGCTGAAGAAACAAGGGAGGGTTTCAGTCTGAGGATTTTTTTCACAGCTATAATTTGCATGCTGAAACACCAGTACCAGAGAGATCATTCAGGGTGGGCAATTAGGCCAATATCAGGCTTGATATTCAAACTCCCAGAATACTTGCTAGTGCCCTTCATCAAGCACCCTGCTCCTCAGCCCTCCTCAGTTCCCCAGCAGACCCTAGTCTTCTCCCCCAATTTTTTTTTTTTTAAGTTTTTTTTAAGGAGTGTGGGGGGGTGTGTGTTGTGTTTAATCTGCTAGTGGCTTGGTGGCCTTTTCATCCCTCTGGAATTTTCTTTAAGGAATGCTATCTTGGCAACATTTTTAGAAACAGCAGAAAAACGTCCTCATCCACCAACAGCTGTAGAGTACATTGGTCTTTAGTGGTGGCTGGGATGTGAGACAGAGCTCTCTGGGCTAAGGGGAGAGGCAGCAGCTGGCTGGAGGGTCTGGTGTCTTTCAGCCCTTCTCTCTAAGGGAGGAGGGAGCCAGAATATCAATAGGAATTGTCATTTTATCTTCCATAAATGTATGAGTGGTACTTCTCTCTGAGTTTGAGGAAGAAAGAGATGCTGACTGCTCATTTAAGATGGGTTTCATTGCTCTTTGTCATAGCTGTAAGTTCTGGTAATGATACAAGCTGAATGCTTTCCTAGTGGTGTGTTGAATAGCCCTGAAACTGTTAGTAATTACTCATGTATCTCTAATATTCAGACTTTTTTCCTCCCCCCTTCCTGTGCCCTTTTTAAAAAGCCCTTTTTGAGCTGTATGCAGTTTGGGTTTGTGGAGGTGAGGAGAGCTTAGTTGGTGTTCTTTTGTAGTTTTTCGGTTTTTTTTCTTTTTTTCTTCTTTTTTTCGGCCAAAGAAAACAGGACCATAATTACACACTTGAAATTAGACTGCATGCAATTGAATCCCCTTTTTTCACTCTGTCCTGCATGTTTCTTTCACTTGCAATGTATACTGGGTTACAAAAATTGTTCTGTGTTTTCATCATGGCTGACAGCAGACAGGTACTGGATTCCCTGTCTGGCAGAGCTTCCATGATGATTTTTTATGCGTATTTGTCGTTTTGAGAACATATTTTCTAGACATTTGAGCTCAAATTTTGCATATATTTAAGCATGCGCTTAATTTATGCACATGAGTAGTTCCACTGAAATTAATACTGCAGAAAACTGAGCATATGTGTAAGATACGGTGGGATTTTTAAGCTAATTAGCTGCAGCTGTACTCCCAAAAGTGACTACAAAATGGCACAATGAGGTTCCACAGTTTAAAATCCTTTACAAGTTAAAATAGGTAAATACATCTTGGAAGCTCATTCTAGGATCTGAAAGTCAGCTTAGGTTCTGTAATCAAGATTTTTGTCAAAACCTAGTGATCTGGTTTCTGAGGGAGGGTTCCATTCCACCCTTCCTTAGCAGTGAGGCTACAGGCTTCAGCAGAGTCAAGTCCCCCTTGGTGGGGTATCAGCTCTGCAGTACTTCCAGGAAGAAAATCATGTGCTTTTTTGGTGAAGACAGGAGATGCCATTCTCAATATGCATGGTGAGGATGTTCTGAGAATGAGGACTTAGTATTCTCATATAGTTAATTTTCTGACCACCACAGCCCCCTAATATTCCTGTTGAGGTGTAGTGCTTTACTTAGCATATATCTATAATGTGATCCTTGTTACTGCATTGCGGACATGGTCATGCATGTGTTACACTAATAGAAGCACATTAAATACACCAGAGACTGAACAAAAAATGGGGCTTTAGCATCCTCATGGTATCTGTGTAAAGTTGTCTTAAAGTAACTCCTTAGAGGTTTCACTTCAATTATTTTTTCAGGGATGCATTTAGAATTGATTTAAATAAATAGTCAGTGCCCTAGGACTATAACCTGATGTTCCTGTTGAAAACACCATCATAGGCCACCTAAAATATTTCAGGAGTAACTGTCTTTACTACTACTACTTTACTACTACTGTCTTTTTTGAGAACATACAGAGCACTAAGGTCCATGGGTTTTAGGCCAGTAGAAAGAGGGCGAGTAAGATTTAAATGCATAAGATGTTTTGTTAATATATGTGGTATGGAAGAAATTACTGGCCATATCCTCAACTGGTGTAAGTGGTCAGAGATCATCTCCAATCAAAGTTCATACTCTGGATTTTTTCATGCAAAAGTGTTAGAGGCCGAATCTAGTCCTTGTATCCATGTACTCAAAGCTTTGGAGAGACTTGGTTTTGAGCTACAGCCTTTGGCCTCAAATGGTGTAAAACTATACTGCAAATTAAAGCATTGGATCTGAAGTGGTTTTTTGTCAAAGTACATTTTCAGATAGATTTAAAAACAGGCCCCATTCAGTGACTACTCTTTGTCTTTGTAAAACTATGTAGTACTACCCAGGAGCGAGTCAAATGTGGCTTATTGTTTAATGCATAAATAGAAACACAACTACAAACCTGAAAACTCAGAGAAACCCGTTGTAACTATGGTCAAAGCTTATATGTCACCTTTATATGATAAAACACAGTCATCACAGAAAAATGTTTCAGGTATTATGGAACAATGTCCTGATCCTAAAAGTGACTCTTAGAGAACCTGGTGTTTTGCTAAAGGCTGGTTTGTGCCTGGCACAGAAGAAAGGCTTCTTTCAAAAAACTGGTGACCATCTGGGAGAGTTACTGTCCTGTTTAGTTCAGTAATTCACAGACAGAGCCCCTGCTTACTTCAGTGGGAAGTTTCTTTTGTGTAGCATCTATGAGCTCAGTCCCTCTGACATGCGCTTTTCACAGGGTGTCTGCAGTGCTAAAGTAGATTCTCTCATGTCGTAATACCATAAATTAGAATGAAATCTCTGTGTTACATTACACCTTCTAATGTCCAGTGACATAGACGATGTCCTTTTCATTTCCTTTCCAAAGTAGAGCCTCTGAGCAGCTGGCAGCAGTGCCCTGGGGCCCTCTACAGAGTGGACCTCATGCCTGCTGCTGGTTGGAAATCAAAGAAGGAAATCAGAGGAGTACAGTTGCTCTTTCTGTTGCCTGCTGCCTGCTTGTCCTTTCTGACCTCTTCAGATACAGAATCAAAATTTTAATGACTTCCTAAATACAGTTAAAAGCATGAAAACATTTACAGTGCACAGAGAAGGGGTATTTTGGAATCTGCTCTTTTGGAACAAAAGAACAAAGAATTTCTGTGTCCTTGATTTTTGTAATTAAGAGAAGGTAGTACAAACTGCCCCCTTCCCGACATGCAAACACACTCGAGAACACTTTGTTTTCAGCAAGAGAACATGACAAGAGCACCACTTCCACAACTGTAACAAGTCTACAGACATAGTTATTGTGAAGTGCTTTATATTATAAAAGTGTGCCCCCAGGGATAAATTGTTTAACATTTATCTGATCCTAAATTGGGTGGGAGGGCTGGAATGCTTTTATTTTGGTCTTTTCCCCCTCCCTCCCACTCAGCAACAGTGAAGAAGCTTTCTGCAAAAAGGAAGACTGTTCTTTGAACAGAGTAACAGACTGAACCATCTTGCCAGACTTGATTGCAGTGGTGTGTCTGAGCACTGTGACAGGTTATGTTAGCATTTCCATTTTATTGTACATACTTTTGAAATATTCTACTTAGTCATATTTTATAGGAGTATCAAAAAAAGCTATGGGCTAATTAATCACTTTTACACTTGTATAATTCAGAGCTTAGTTTAAAAAATAAATACGCCAAACTATTTTTGTGTTCTGCTTGCGTTGGCATTTTGAAAAGAGACATTTAAAGAGTTAAGCTATGTTAATAAACTGCCTAGTGTGCTGTATCCCACTGCTCTCTTTAACTGGTAGAACTGAAAATGCTTAAATGTGTGACATAGGCCAAACTGTTTCAATAGAAACTAGGGGGGAAATAGCCCTCTTATTGCCAGGATATGCCACGTTCCATTTTAATCTGCTGCAGTTTCAGAGAGTCATGTGAACTTGCACTGGCTTGCTGTGGGTTTGGCTAGGTGTACACAAAAAAAGCACACAGTGCAACCCCTGGTGAGCAAAAGCACATCCCTGACAGCGGTTCTCACTATGCTTTTGTCATAAGGGGTGAATAAAGCGGGCATGAGTGCTTGAGTAAGAAACATGGCATCCAGCTACCAGCCAGGCTGGGGAAAAAGTCCTATCAGCATTTATTATTACAATAATGGAAACTAATTGTTTGTAGTCTCTTGTGTCAGTTTGTCCTGGATCTTGCAAAGGATTGGAAACCAGGCGATGAGTTTGCTGAGAAACTGTCTTGTGAAAGTCTTTTATTTCATCACTCAGATCCGCATTTGGATCTTTTTTTTTTTTTTTCTTCTGGGTGGCAGTTTTTTCTGGCATAAAAGACTTAGTTTCTCAAAGGATGATTGTTCATGATTCTGAAAATTAGATCCCCTTAAGAAGTCTCATTGGAAATATAAGCTCTGCGCTCACCGATTCCTTTTGAAAAGACAGGCCTTAGCATCTGTTTTCATCAGATCTGTGTTTTTGTTTTACTTTTTTTTAAAGCAGTAATGGCCATCTTCTTACAAAGTACTGTAGAGGTAAAATGCACTACAGGAGGCCTGGTCTGTTCTTCACTGTTGAGGAACAGATGAGCTTTCCCCAACTACAGTGAGGTTCTTCATCTGATCCAACTGAAATGTTGAGTTACCAACATGCTGATTGTGGCTCTTCCCTCTTGCTTGGCACTGTACACAGCACTTGGAAGTACACTTCAAGGCTTCAGTGGTAAACGGTAGAGAGCTGTGTGTCCCAGAGGATCTCAAACTGGTCTTTGGTTGAGGATATTGCTGTCTGTATGCATATAACTTCTGTATGCACTTAATTTGTACACACAAATAGGCAATATTCATTTATACTGGGCATTTGTGCTTGCAAGTGATAATTTGCAACCTAACCCTGCATGACACTGATAATGGGAGTTAAAAATGTTTCTCCCAGCTGCAGCAGGGCCAATACCTGTCATGGATCTGGGGAGCTACAACAAGCTTTCTATGGAAGAGAGGATTTAAGTAGGTTGTTGTGGATATCTTGATTCAAGTGCATTCAGATTACCTCCTCGAAAGAATCTTTACTAAATTTATTTTTGTTCCTTCTGTAGTGGTAAACATTTACCACTAAACATTTAGCCACTTATGACTTTCTCTCACATACTAGTATGACTTTAAAAGCTTCTTATTTCTCCAGTTCCTTTCTGCCCAAGACATCATATTTAGTTCTGTTTTACCAAAAAGCAAAACCAGGTATGTATTAAAGTCTCAGACAGACCCTCATTTATACTCGTCCTCATGCAGTGCTCTTGAATGACTAGTTACGCTAGCAAAAAAACCCCAAACCACCAAACATTGCTTTTCCTGTTTTATCACGTCTTCTGGGGGAAGTACAGCAGCTTTCAGATACTCCAGGCTTCTCTTAAAAGAAGATCTTTTTTTCTAATGTGAGCTGTGCTCTTTTTTTTTTAAATATACGTAGACTGTGGCATTCAGGGGTAAAATTGCAAGGGAGGAAGTGTTGTAAAAGCTCTTTCCCAAATGTCTGTTTGAATTGTCGAGTATATTTGCCTTGGCTTGGAGGGGAGCTTGCACTGTTAGAGGCAGAACTGCAGCAGCACTCCCAATGGAAAGGTGAGAACCCCAAATGCCTCCAGTGCAGAGATGCTCAGAAAGCACTAAAAAAAAAAAAACCCCTTAATGCATCTCTTCCCTTTTGTCAATTTGTTCAGTCGCTACACAGAGCTTCGGGGGCTACCATAAGAGTAATCCGTGGATTCTTTTAATATCGGATTGTGTACTGATGCAGTAGGTACAAAGCCTAGAATCTGCGACATTTGTTAGTGCGATTCTTGCTGGAGTAAGGCTGAAAAAGCTGTGAAGTGCTGAGCAGCCTCAAAGTTAATGAAAAGTGAAGACACTCAGAACCTTAAGACAGACTTCAGGATTTAAATCCATGTCATGAGAGCTGTATTAAGATGGGCCCATTTGCTGTGCCTGAGTCAGGGGTTTCCTCACTCCCCTGAGTAAGAGTATCCAGCAAGAAGAATTAAGCTTCTCTATTGTTGTACACCAGAAAATCAGCCTTGTTTCTTGTAAATTGATCATTAATCTGGTACGAGAAAGTTGTGTCTTCATTAGTGTCACACAGATGTGTTCTCTTCACTATTTGGCTAATGAAGGTAAATGTTTTGAATCCATTTTAGAGCAGAGTTCTTGTTCAGAAACTTTTGAAAAGAATGTCACCTGTAATGACTGACGGATCCATAAGTGTCGATTTGGCAAGTTGTCCTTCTGTGGGTAGCTGCAGAAATATTTCTTATATGTTGTTGTAGATTTAAAACCATTACTCATGTTTTCATTCAAGTGTCTGCATTTCTGACACAGATGTGACATATCTGTATATATTATAAATCAATACTATTTTTAACCACATATTTTGTACAAATATTCACATTAGCTCTGTACTTCAGTGAAAATCTATTATGGTATTAAACATTTTGGTGGAATTAGCAAACTCCTTGTCCATGCTTTTTTTTTTTTTTTTTTTTTTCATTTTATAATAGTTTTAAGCAGCTGAGGCATTTCTTACATGCAACAAAAACATTCTCATTTCCAGCTATGGAGAACAGTGCCTTAAATCCAGATACACCTCTACCCTCTAGTGACTATTTTCAGCCACTGCAGAAGCGAGCAGTTCCCCAGGCCTCTGGATCTGAGTGACGAAAAGCGAAAATTCAAGTTGAACCAACAGTAAATGTGAGTCCTGTTTTTCCTGGTTAATCAGAGAAACTATTAGCGTGAGACAGCACATTGCTGTTGAAAGGCATCCAACTAGAGACTTCAATACACACAGGTGCAAATTTATAATGTTTTTTTTTCTTTTTACCCCTTTCTCCAAAGCTTCTGGTGCCGGTCCCTGTCAGGAATCAGATGATGAACTTTGTGCTGCAGGTGTGGTCTAGTTCAGTTTCCTGTGTACAAAAGCCACACCTGTACATCTTCTACCAAGCAAAGCAGCAATATATAATTTACAGTTTTGTACTTGTCTTAGTCTCATATCCGTAACAGAACAACACTAATTGAGGGGGAAAAAAAATTTAAAAAACCCCCTAACTATTACAAGAGTCCCCTATAACAATTCTTAGAGCTCACAAAGCCAAGCTATAACTTCACACCAAAAGCAGGGGAGTGAGGCAGAATCTTACCTGGATCACAGGCTCATCCTGTATGGATTAGGGCAAAAAAAATCCCCCAAAGTCCCAAACCCACAAGTTTTGTTGTCTTTACATTGCAATGCTAGTTTGTACCAGGACATGTAAGTGAGGCAGTGCCAGCTATACAATGTTTAATTTGATAAGTAGCATGTTTTTATGCACCACGGGAAGTATAATGGTCAAGGTTTGTGTACGTACACAGTTTGAACTCTCTGTAGCACAGATCCTCAGCCTGCAAAGGTGGGAAACTCAGCCTGGGCTCTGTCCCCTTCAGCAGTCCCGTGTCTGGTGAGACGAAGGGGGATAAACTGATTTTCCTCTTCACTCCAGGGCATGGCTATGGGTCTTGACCATCACCATATGGAAAGTGTAATTATCTGCCTGAACAAAAATGGAAAATTTGGAGTCTCACAACACGAGAAGAGAAAAAAAGGCAGACAGACAAACACCTGAATCAAAATCCGTTTTTTTAAAACTGAAGCAGCACTCGCGGTTATCCAGAAAGTGAATTTAGCACCTTGCCTTTACACGGGGGTCAGAGCCTGGGCCCCATTTAGGTCTGTTTAAAGCCATTCCACCACACGCACCCAAAGCTCTCCTCACAGCGGGAGACAGCCGCCTCACGCTGCGCGCGCCGGGACCGTTATGGGGCGCTGACTGA
>NW_010100258.1:0-6266 GCF_000699245.1 Pterocles gutturalis
TGGGACACCACTTGTCACTGGTCTCCACTTGGACATTGAGCCATTGACCACAGCTCTTTCAGTGTGACCATCCAGACAGTTCTGTGTCCACCGAGTGGTCCATCCGTCAAATCTATTTCTCTCCAAAATGGAGAGGAGGATGTTGTGTGGGACAGTGTCAAAGACTTTGTACAAGTCCAGGTAGATGTCATCAGTTCCTCTTCCCTTATCCACCAATGCTGTGACCCCATCGTACAAGGCCACCAAATTAATCAGGCACAGTTTACCCTTAGTGAAGCCATGCTGGCCGTCACAGATCACCTCCTTGTTTTCCATGTGCCTTAGCATAGTTTCCAGGAGGATTTACTCCATGATCTTGTCATGCGCAGAGGTGAGACTGACGGACCTATGCTTCCCTAGGTCTTCCTTTTTTCCCTTTTTAAAAATGGGGTTATGTTTCCCCTTTTCGGGTCAGCAGTAACTTCCCCAGAGTGTCATGAGTTCTCCAGATACAATGGATAGCAGCTCAGCAACTGTGTCTACCATTTCCCTCAGGACCCTTGGATACATCTCATCGGTTCCAATGGACCTTCAGGTTCTTTAGATGGTCTCGACCCTGATATGCTCTTTCAATGTGTGGTTCTTCCAGTGTGTGGTTTTTCCTTCTCCCAGTCACTGACTTCAGCCATGTGGCTTGAGCACTTGCTGGTGAAGACTGAGGCAAAAAAGTTTTATTTTGCCAGATAAACGTTTGTAATGGGAATATTTTCAGCCCCTTTGCATAAACTGATTCTTACTCATCAAGGGATCATGACCAGTGGATAACTAAAAAAATTTGGAAATATCTTGGTACATGTTGGAAATGGAGAAGAAGGTGGCTACAGGTGAACCCAAGCTGGGTTACAGCTGGGATGAAGCAAGCATCAAAACTGCAGCGATTCAGGCCTTCAAATTCTGCTCTTTTGTATCTACAAGCAATTCCAAGAACTTTGTGGAACCTGTGGAAACACATGTGAGGGAAGAGTTCTCCCTGAAAGTATCAAGAGGTGTTTTGGGTGTTTTTTGTGTAATTAGTTACAGCTGCAGTGCTCTCAACCATACAGTAATTAAAACGCCTTAACAGTGTACTCCCTTTTTAACTGTTTCTCAATAAACGCTGATTTTCAGCAACAGTGTATCAGGAGTATTCCTATAGCTGTTTTATATATATTTACACTTTTCTCTAGAATGAGGTTGGATTTGTAAAATAATTAAGTTATTATTTAAATGAAGCTATCAGTGTAAGACTGAATCTGTATTTAAAATAATCCACATTTATAAAATTAGAAAAGCTGGTAAAAAAGTTAGATTTCTCTACCATGCATTTTTTCTTTTTTATAGAACTGTATGCTCTTATTTTCCAAACTTCCATGACTGCTACTGGTTCAGAGAGTAGATAGCTAGGGCTGTTAATTTAAACTCATGGATAGCAAATTCTGCATAGCAAGATTTACATGAAAGTCAGAATACAGTTGAATTCTTCTTTTCCTTTTTTTTTATTTCCTGAAAAGCTATATGTACATGTATACACTGAATTAATAAAGAGCAGATCAGAATAACAATCTCTTAATCAAAGGGAGGATGACTGCCTACAGTGAGACCATACGGATTGAGTTCACAACAACAGTTTCATGTTCAATGCGAGTTTTTATGGGCAAGCTAGATAAGCCTCACAAAGAAACTGCTTATGGAGAGTATCTTAACTATTGTAACTTTAGAACTCTTGCTTATTCCTCTAACATACTTGGAACATCAGGTAAACCACATTGTAGAATCCTAGAACAGAATCATAAAATAGTTTTGAGTTGGACCATGAAGGTCATCTAGTCCATTGTGGGCAACATGGGACAAATTACATTTCTGCAATAGCTCTTTAAATTAATACTCAAAAAGTATGTTGCTGCAATTAAATTTTTGATTAGAACTTCAGTGTTTATATGAAGGGAACAGAGAAGACTGGTCACAGTATGACAATTTCTTCTTATTGATTTTTTTGTTAAGACTACCTCTTTCCTTCCTTTTCCATTTTAAAGTGAAATGGGCTAATGTGTAAATGTGAACAAAGGAGAGGAAGAGAATGTGTCTGTAAAACTGAAATAGCGATGATGCTTGTACTGATATGAAAAACAATGTGAATTAACATAGTAATTTCTGATGCAGATAGCTTTTTATGAAAGCTCATACTGGATGAATAAATATTTACAAAGCTTGTATTCTCTGGTACTATTAAAAAATTAACATATTTAGAGAATAAGTTTTATGTTGTCTCATGTCTTAGAAAATGTGGTGTGCTTGCTATTTATGTTCTGTGGTTTTTTAATAGGTCACAACTATGGATATTTCATCTAACAAAGATGAGGAAGAAAACTCAATGCATAATACAGTTGTCCTCTTCTCTAACAGTGACAAGTTCACTCTCCATCAGGTTAGGATAATAGTTACTGTACTTTCATTTTGCTTCTCTGCTTTTAATTAGAAAAAAATAAATGAATGTCCTCGTTGGGAGTTAAATTATACAGCAAGCTAGTTGGATTTTACAGTTACATGTTTCCAGAATTTAGTGTCTGACATGTTGAAGATCTGCTCTTTTCTGTCATTTCAGGATATGTGCGTAGTCTGTGGGAGTTTCGGCCAAGGTGCTGAGGGCAGGTTGCTTGCCTGTTCTCAATGTGGTCAGTGTTACCATCCATACTGTGTCAGTATTAAGGTGAGTGCTTTTGTTACATAAAAAAAAATTACTTGATTACACTGTTTTTCGTATGGGACTTTAATAGCACTATGCTGCCTTTGGTTTTGTGGTAATTAGGGGAGTCATTAGCTTATTAGATGTTCAGCTGCTAATGTGACCATTATTTGTATGTGACTCGTGAAAGACTTCAATTAAATGTCGTTTTATAGTATGCATTACTTCAAGAGAAATTAACCTTTTTGTAATTTTGCCACCATAAATAGCACTACTTATCCCACAGTTGGTTAAAATAACAGTTTGAGATATAAGCTTAAAACCTAAGTACAAGCAGAATTAAAAATAAAGAAAAAAAAATTTACTGCATCTTCATTTACTATGGATATAAGGTTTAGTTGATTCAGTTTGCCTGCTGCCTGTCAGAATTGACAGCAGTTGGAGTGGTTAATTAATACTTTTTACATTCATTAGTCTAAGAGAGAATGTGTGAAAATTAAATTTGAATGGTATGAGGTGACTTAGCAAGCACATAATAAGCTATTTACTGCAGTAATACAGTATATGTTATGTATTGTTTGTTATATAAGTACATCTGTGTAAAAGTGGGATTTTTTTAAAAAATTCACCAAACTTTATTTGAAAGGTACTTTACAAAATGCCATATGCGTATTTCATGCAACTGTAATTTGTCTTTGTGTTTATATACTCCTCATGTTATATATTAATTGCAATGAATTAGTTGTTTGCTTCAGATGACTAAAACCCCAGCACTGGTTATCACAGATAATTTAGGAAAGATACAGGATTTTTAGTGACCTGAGTTTTTGGCTTTACTGCATAGCTGAAAAAAAGCAGCCATGTCTTCTCCTGCATCTCTACAGGACCAGCTTCTCCTATAAGGAGTAAACTGTTCTACATGTCGATCCAGTGCTGTATATATTCTCTGGTATGCTAGTCTATCCAAAGAAATTATATTCTGGAAGAGTATCAGATGTCAGTAATTACAGTTGTTTTCTGTTTAATCCTTTCCTATTTACTGAAGCTTCAGAAGGTCTAATTGATAAACAGCTACTTGTGATGTGGATAGTGCACAGAAGAGCATCCCGTGCTCTAGCCAAACCTTAATTTATCGCATTTCATAGAGCAGTTTTCAAATAGTTTTCACTGTGCCATTTGCAGATTACTAAAGTGGTGCTTAGCAAAGGTTGGAGGTGCCTGGAGTGCACAGTGTGTGAAGCCTGTGGGAAAGCGACAGATCCAGGAAGACTGCTTCTCTGTGATGACTGCGACATCAGCTACCACACGTACTGCTTAGATCCGCCCCTGCAGACAGTTCCAAAGGGAGGCTGGAAGTGCAAATGGTGTGTTTGGTTCTGGGCTCAGAAATATTGACCGCTGGCCTCTTTTGTTTATTTTTGTCACTTTTTATTTACAATGTCAATGAACTGTAATAGTGTTTTAGTTGTATTTAAGTCAGGTGTACTAAACAAAGCAAACAGTATTTTTAAATTGCTTCATTCAGTTATCAATTTAATAGGGAAACTGTTTATCTCCTCTTAATAGTGTCTCTTCATGCCAAAAATCATGTAAGTGGAAGTGGACAAAATTTTTCTTTTTAAATTCTCAGCCAAAAAAAAATCCAGTTTGCATTCATTGGAATGTTTATTCCAACATTCGGTTGGAAAAATGAATAGGCACTTTAACAAATTGTTTTCAAAATAAAACCCTCTGAAAACCATTCATGTTACTTGGATGAAACACAAATAGAATAGACCTCTCAAATTATTACGTCTCCGTATCTCAAAGTGAATGGCAACTGGAAGCAGGAACTCCTTTGACCTGTTGAGCTGTTACACCCATCTGCCTGTTTTTGCAGATTGAAAGGACTTCTTACTTAAGAATTTTCTTTAAAAGTATAGAAAAATGTTGGTAGAGTTCAAAATCTAAATAGTACATTTTTGTTCAATTAAAATACTGTTTGACCTGAAATGAGTTTCCTTCCCCCTTCCCCTCCCTCCTCAAAGTGGTTAGTGGTCTAAAACCACAAAGTAGGAGGGTTTTAAAGCCACAGAATAATCTTCCTGTGAACTGAGAGTAATAGATCATTTTGTCTGTTCTGCAGGTGTGTTTGGTGCAGACACTGTGGAGCAACTTCTCCTGGTTTAAGATGTGAATGGCAAAATAATTACACACAGTGTGCTCCCTGTGCAAGTTTGTCTACCTGCCCAATCTGCTATCGCACTTACAGGGATGAAGAGCTTATAATTCAGTGTAGACAATGTGATCGGTAAGGATTTTATAGGTTTTTTCCTGTTTAAGGCTTGTTTTAATTTTTTTTCCCCTAATGTAAAAGTGTAAAGATGAAGGCAGTGGTCTTGTGGTAAAGAGTACTGGATTGAGTCTCGAAAGTCCCTTATTAGTTCATTCCTAATTATACCACAGACTTAATTGTATGACTCTGGACAAATTAATTGATCACTCTGTGCCTCATTTCTCCCCTGTGTAAAAATAAAACTAATTTACCTTGCAAGACTATTGTTGTGAGACTAAATCTAGTTTACATAGTATCAAGTAAGCAGTTAAAATTATTGAAATATAGGGAGAAAATTTTGCTACTAAAGACATATTTGCTTCCAGGACACTATTTAAAAGAGAGTTCTTTCCTGCGAAGGGAAGTCTGATACTGTATATACAGTATTTAACACACACCACCATAGGGGAGTGCTATATATGGACAACCTGATTCATCATTTCTCCCTAAAAGAATTTAAACTAAACAAATATTTCAAATTTACTTGGACCATATACTGATATTTGGGTCTCCTAAAACACCACATATTTCCTTTAAATTGTATTTTTTCCCCCACTTAATTTCTAGATGGATGCATGCAATCTGTCAGAACTTAAACACAGAGGAGGAAGTGGAAAACATAGCTGATATGGGTTTTGACTGTACCATTTGTAGGCCATACATACCACCAACAAACGGTAAGAAGACAATTGAAACCAATGGCAGGATTGCACACTGCAATAAATAGGTTTGGGAATGCGTAACAGTTCTTTTCTCTGCTAGAGATTTGGCTCATGATAGAAGTAAGTTTTTGTTGGGTTTTTTTTTTTTTAACATTTATTTTGAAGGCCCTCCTGGAAATGTCCTCATCTCTTTCGCACACTCTAGTGATTGGCTGCAAGGCCAAGGAGAACCTAGCAGGGGGAATTCTGGATGGATTTATTAAAGATAATTTGGGTGAACAACTAAAAGCATTTGATATTGAAAGGGTAGAAGGCATCTCACCTTGTCAAGTGGAAGGAAGAAAGCCCAGTTCTCTAAAGTTACTAACTGCGGAAGAATCTGAAAATTGATTCTAAGCAGAACAACTTTCTGTATTTCAATACATTGAGGCTGCCTGAAGCAGCAGTAACTGTAACAGCAGTCCGTATACTCATTTTTCCCCTCCTCCCTCATGTTTTATTAATGCCACTCCCTCAGTTCTCCCAGTATTTTAGGACCAGTACTTCCCTCCCTAGCTGCAGTCTTTAAAAGAACTCTCCATACATTCCT
>NW_010100258.1:6297-8851 GCF_000699245.1 Pterocles gutturalis
TGTCTTTTTAGTTAAAATGTATAGTTCTTTCTGTTGAAATTTTCTCTTCTCCATACATGTTATCAGTGAGTATATATACCAGCTTCCTCGTTAGTCTGTATTACAGTTCTGTAGCAGTGGTACTTCAGGAGCTGAGGTTACCGCAGTTTTTCTCTTTACGCACAGCTGCAGGATCTGGTTCTGTGGGATGGTACTGGTGAACGTTACTGAGAGTGGCCTGTCATGTTACATGATTTATGGGCTTGCCACAGGGGTGGTATTGCAGGACTGTTTTCTCTGTGTGTCAGCTCACAGTTTCTGCTACAGTCTGCTACTTCAACAGAGCATGACACCTGTACCCATTTTTAGCCTAATAGCAAGTTAAAGTGTTCACGTTAACCCTTTTTGGGGTATCATGAGAGTATGGTGGGAGGAAGGTGCAAGAACTAAGCAAGGGTTTCAAGAAATACTTGTGTTCACCAAGAAGATGTCAGTAAAATTGTCTTTCCTGGTCAAGATTGAAGATACCATGACGCATGTGCTCAAGAGGTCTGCCAAGAAAAGTTCAGCAGAGCATCTAACGTCCCTTTGTGCTGGCATGTCCTCATAACTGCGGGGCAGTAATTATAACTTGCTGATGTGACCTTGGAGGTTTATATACTCCGTTGGCAACTGGATGTGGTTGTGGAATGCTTCCAAGTATCCCACTTTTATCACTATTAGAAGAATGACTTATGTATTTCTAAAAGTCACTTCATTTTTTGAGATCTGCTTTCACAAATTGATAAAGAATGAGGTTTTGTGAGAAAACCAAGAAACTTGCAGATATAACACAGATTTTTGTTTATTTTTATAATAAGCTTTGGGCACCTAAAACAAAAAGGTCCAAGTAAGAAATACTCCCTTTCGCTTTTGAGCTGGTAGAGCTATGTTTTAGAGATAATTAAAGCCTGTAACATGTGAGAAGGAACAACTTCACAAAATGATATCAGAGATGTTTCACTTCCAGGCATAAGCTGGCCCCAGAGTTAGTTCTTCCTGCACACTTTCATGAAGTTGTGGTGCTTAGGTCTTCCAAGGAGTAGGAACAGGTCCCTCAAGACCTGTTAGGGAGTTCCCAGGCTTTCTTTGCAGTTTTTTTTCACCTTTTTTTATATGACAAGTTTCTCTGCTTATTCTTTCATGTTTTGACTCAGTATATATAACACCTCTTTAACACATGTATAACTGCACAGTTGCATGTCTGAATATGTCATTTGATGCATGTTCATAGCAATACTTGCATGTACTTATACATGAAATGTTTTGGTCTTTCATTAATTCTTCTACAGCTCCTTTGAAAATTTTCTACAATTTTTTTTGTTTCAAAGTGAGAACAATTAGCATTTGATAAACTTAGAGAAACAGATCTTAGTTAACAGTAGAAGGCTGCTCAAAACGTACCTTATTGTGGGATTCTTACTGCGATGGTTCTTGCTCTTTCCATTTGTTCTATCACAGATGTGTTGCAAGTATTATTACAAGGTTTTTAACTACTTTTTTTCTAGAAGGAGCAAGAGCCCCTCAACCTAGCAAATTACCCATAAATTACAGTTTTATTGTTGGTAAAGAGTAAATGCTTCTAGCATGTAGATATTGAGAAAGAGCTTCCATTTTTCTGGTGTCAGAAAATGGAAACTTTTAAATTTATAAGAGCTCTTCCCTATCTCATCTTATCATATCTGATAATCTTACAAAGTCATCTTCTTCATGAAACAGAAATAAAAATTAAATAGTTTTCTTCTTGAACATAGGTAAATATAGAAAGCCAGCATGTGGTACGATTTGCTCCAAAGTAGTGTACCATAAACCTTCATCAGTAGATTTCTTTTGAAATAATAATCTCTGATCGGTGTTTCATCAAGTTCGTTTTAGTGTTGTCTCAAGGTATAACATACGTCCCCCAGTGTATTTCTGTGCCTTGTTGAAAATTTTTTCTAATTTAGATTGCTTGAATATTGTCATGACTGGGTACTAGCAGCTGCTCTAGGTAGCAGCAGGTTTTCGTCTGTGCTGTAATTCCTGCACATTCAGGAGAGGTGTGCGCATCTGCACATCTGTCTACATACACTCCTAGACAAGCAATTCTCGGCCATCTACCCATCACTTCTGCCTTTCTGTCATTTGCCCTTGTACATCGTATGCCCCATCTGCAAATTTCATCCCTTCCTCACTTACTCCCATCCTCCCTCCATCCACATACTCCAGCTTCCACCTCCCTCAGTGCTGTTTTTCCTTCTCTGCAGGAGGCAAAGGGACCCTCTCTGTCTGGTTTTCTTTAGGTAGTTACACTGATGTGGTGACAGCTTCTGGTAGCTGCCTGTGTGCTTGTGTTCTTCCTGTGGCTCAAGTAAGCCTGCCCACAGAGGCAACGAGGAGTTCGTATCACTTACATATTCAGAGATACTCAGTGCTACCAGTGACAGTCATGTTGTGGCTGGGAGCCTCTGCTGTACAATTGTCATGAAACTGAATTAAGTTCTTCATTCTGAAATTTAATTCAATGTACTTTACAAGTACAGAATACAAAAGCAAC